>NC_049201.1:48204055-48416555 GCF_013347855.1 Anguilla anguilla | reverse complement strand
ACGCTGGATTAACCCAGTCTGCTGAATCTCTCTGGGTTCGGCTAGCTGGTTCTTACCTTCCGTGCTTTCTTCTCACTGCGGCTCTGCTTCGCTTTGTTCATGGACTCATCACCAGGGGGCGCTGAGTGAGACAGCTGAGACTGGAGAAGCAGAAAAGAGAATGTCCACACGCGTGTGCGAGAGAGAGAGAGAGAGAGAAAGAGAGAGAGAGAGATAGAGAGAGATTTAATAAGGATGAAAGGAAGCCATTTTAACAGTGCATCAACATTTTAATATTCAAATGAATATTCTACAACAATGGTCATCATTGCGCAGCTTGCAGGCTAAATTTCTGGCTCAAAATAAGTTTATATTTATATATATACAAACCATCAACGACAAAATAGCAAATATTGGTCATTTCAGTCGAACTCACAGTAAAATTCCACAACTACATATGGCAGCATTTCACCAGCCCCTTCAATGGCAGTAGTCACGTGAGTGGCTCTGTGCCCTTAATGAGACTAGCTACAGAGGTGGGAGGCAGACGGCTTAAATCTTCATTTGTTTATTCTTCATTAAAAACCTTATTTCGAGCAGACAACAATTCTAAATTGAAATGTGGCATGTTCGTTTGTGGCAGGTGAGTTGATGAATGAGTTGCACTAATGTGGCCTCCTGGCAAAAACTGTGCCCACACTAAGCTAGAATGACTAAAATAACACTATTATTGCTGTATCAGGACATATACCAGCTAGTCTCTCGAAAACTATGAAGATAAATAAAAATGAATATAGTTGCAAGCAGCAATTAATGTGCCTGAGCAAGGTATTTAAGGATGACATTTTGCACAAAACAAACAAAAAAAATATTCCTGTAATCATGCTGACAGTTTTGCAGTGTCATGCCACAGCTGAAAAGAACAATAATAATTTTAAAAAATTAAAAAGCATACACTATTGCTGGACTTGCAACCAACACCTCAGGGTAGAAGCTCTACATCTGAACCTGTGCTGCTGATAATAGAGGAATAGGATGTCCTCCTGAGGTATAGGAGGTCCATGCAATAACTCTAACTGTAGCAATTAGCATTTTGTAAGCATGAGTAGCATTTAGGTAATTTAAATAAGGGGCTTTTTAGTGTTAAGCAAGCCAATAGTCATTCTTACAATTAAATTAGCATTAGCATTCCATTCATCACTAACAAGCTAATTCAGCAGTAAGATATGCTGATCTGCATGAAAGCTCAAGTGGTGAAAATACAGGATCCATTCCTAATTATTTCAATGTAAATGATGTGGAGACAGTAGCATGTGATGCCCATGTTCTTTAAGATATCACTACAAAACTTGACACACATGCACTACAGGTGGTCAGTCAACTGCCTGCACACCAAAAAACCGGGAGACAACATGAGGTCACAGCACTCAATCCATGCAGACATCCTGGCTCCACCCCTGATTATGTCCCAGCGCTGTGCGGAGTGGCCAGGAGACTAGAACTCACATCATGCGCTACATTCTCTGCGCTGTTTTTACTTCCTGCCTGCTTCTTCTTGCTGTCTCCCACTCACCTGTGTGTCTGTGGCCCTCAGCAACGGACTCTCTGGTTCCTCCAACTCCGGCACAGAGCCATCGCTGTCTGACTCATTGCAGGAACCCACTGTGGAGGTACATAATACACACACAATACAAAATGCAGACATTTTTTGTGTCAAACATGCTCAAAAAGAGAAAGAGGGGGAAAAAAGTGTACTCCTCTACTGTTTTTCCATCACACGCAAACACACACACACACACACACGTGCACACACACAAGCTCACGCGCACACACACACGCAGACACATACACAAGCACAAAAAAAAACACTCACCACATGCAACAACACAGCAAGAGTTTATTCAAATCAATATGCCCCTAGCAAGAACAGCTTAAAGGTGAAGAACTTCAAAAGAAATAGCTTATATTGTCTTTAAAGGTCAGCTTTCCCTCTGTAATACTGCTTTGAAAATATGAGCTGCATGATTGATTTTTCTTTGTCAGTCTGTCCCAGTAGTTGATGGGTGCTCTTTGAATTTTTGACCAAATGACATCAGCCACCAAATATACTCCAGCACAAATCGCAAATCTTAGCATTCTGCTTTGTGTATTATGTATTTTGATGATGAAATATAAAAACAGATTCCATGATTTACCAAATGGACCACTGTGCGATCTTTAGTTTTTTTTTTTTGTACTGTTGAGAAAGGTCACTGTGTTCCTTGAAGCAGAGGAACAGTGTATACAAACTATCCCTTGTGGGGGCATATCCGTATGAAGATTAATCACTTTGTACAGAATGGAAATTTTCTTTATGTGCATTCCCTCAGACCCTGAAAGGTTTCCATAGTTTGAAAATGAATCTCAGATCTTGAATTTTGTCCTGAATAACCCCTGTTCATCTTGAATAATCCCTTTTTCTCATTTGTGTCAAAATAATTAATCTATAATTCATTGATTATCAAAAGGATGTATAGGTAGAGGCTTGTAATCTTAAAGGGGATCGATTTGAATAATTCACTTAATAAAAATGCTGTATTACTAATTCACATGTGAATGTATTACTTTTCTGCTATTTGCTTCTCACTAGCAAACTACGCACACATGCTTGCACACACACACACACACACACACAGGCATGCATACATACACCCAGACCAACACAAATGCGCACTCAAACCAAAAAGCTCACACACACAATATGTACACCCACATGAAGATACACAATATCTCATACACACATACCCTTGTTTTTGAAGGATAAATCCACCTCAGGTGCTGCTTTGTGACGGTAAGAGACGGGGCTTTGGCTGAGGGGCTCCTGTCTCTCAGGTGGGCGTGGCTCCGCACACACAGAGGTATGGGGAGTGGGGCTGAGAACCTGTGCGGGCGAAGACGGAGTCTCTCTCTCGCTAGAGGAGCTGGATTCGGTGTGCAAGGAACCCCTTTGGCGGCCACCCTTGGGCCCTGAAACTTCTCCGGACCGGGGCGGCGGCCCGTGTGGTGACTCTGTGCTACTGGTCTCAGCCTCCTCTTCTGTGCCTCCTGCAAGAAAATGTCAACGTAACATTAATTCTGTTTGAGAAACAAAAACAATTGGTCAAGGCCGGAAGCATATTTCCTTTCACAATGACACAGCAATAACCACACATACACCAGTATGAAATCAGTGAGGCACAAATCCTGGGAAAGAAAATCCCTTATTAAAAACAGTCCATATAGGGATGTGCATGGCATGAAATAAAAATGATCTGATAGTTTCTGCCAGTTACAAATATTACCTACCATGAGTAGAATAAGTCTGACATTAAAATAATATAGCCTACAATGTGTACACTGAAACTTAATGTTTAATCGCAAATAACATGCATAAAACCTGTTTCATTAAAAGCACAGTGCATTGCATTGTAAAATAATAATATATAAGCCAACATGTGTATGCTAACATTTAGAAATGGAATTGTGTTATTACACCACAAGTGATATCACTTGAAAAGACTGTAGCATGACTAATTAGACAAATAACTCTGGGCAAGCTATTACCCATCATAGGGCTAATAGTTGGGCTATTATAGGGCTAGATCCTCCAGTGAACTTGTAAATTCTGGTTTTGTAAAGAAATTTATAATATGGTAATAAAGAAATTAGAAAAATGATTACTGAAATTTATTTCTCCCCTAGCAAGATATTTTGATCTTCAATTTTAGTTGATCTGAACTGGCACAAAGCTTGACAGCACCCAACAAATATTGTATTGATAATAACATATGATAAGTGTGTCTATGAAGATATTGCAAAGAATATATCCTACTAAATATGTTCTAGAACAATTCAGGTTGAATTTAGAATATTCTTGTGACTAATCTTTGTATTTTGTATATGTAGAATATTTTGGCCTGATGTTCAGTATTTAGAAGAAAAAAAACTGAAAAACTGAGCACATAGAATTTCAAGGCAGTGATATTATGGCTTACTTTAAGAAAGATGGCATGGAGAATGGCATATGGTATTTAGTAACCTACCATTATTGATAATGATAAGGGAAATTCCACATTCATAAGAAAATATTGATTCCAAGCAATCTTTCTCCAAGTTGGTAAATTAATTAAATCAGTATGACACTACTTTAAATAAAGTTAGGAATAAAAAGGCAATTAAGAAATATAGGGCCCAATTTTAAGTCAAGGTGCAATTGTCAAATGCTAGTGACGAACTTAAGGCACTGGCAAATTAAGGCAGGTCCAACTGAATTTAGGTAATTTTGAGGCACCAAACGTTACTACAATTATAGTGCAGTTGTAAAAGAGGCTGGTTCGATAGGAATAATTTAACTGTGGGTGTGATGGGATGTTTCACTATTGCCAATCAGATTGTCCCATTTCTTTCCTTTTTAAAAGTGTGTTAATACCGCAGCCAATTGCTAACTTCTTCATGGACAAAGAGCAAGACCATTATGAGAAGCTTTGTTATGAGCACATTCCAGGCACTTTCTGCTTGTTATCATTTGTATACAGTATGTACATCTGGTTTTGTCAATTAAAACGTGAAATCACTGAAATCATAATTTTAGTCACTTCGAAGATTAAAAGAAATCTATTGTACCAGATAAAAATTAATTTGACATTTGGCGGCTGGGTGATTCATTCAGTCAAGGCACCGTGGTGTGGTGCATCAATGAGCCGACTGAATCTGGACTGTGCCAGTGCCGACTGTGACCAGTAGCCCCAATAGGGCAACAGTAGGTGCGCCTGAATTACGGTACTGTGCAAAAGTCTTAGGCACCTGTAAAACAATGCTGTACAGCTAAGATGCTTTCAAAAATAATAAAATGAAAGGTTATAAATATCGAAAAAATAATATAAAGAGCAGTAAATAGTTAAAAACTAAATAAAATCAATGTTTGGTGTGACCAATCTTCACCTTTAAAACTACATCAATTCTCTTAGGTACACTGTCCGTCAGTTTTATAAGAAAATCAGCTGGTAGGTTGTTCCAAGCATTTTGAACTTGCCACAGTTCTTCTGCAGATTTTGGCTGTTTCGCTTGCTTCTTGCTCTCCAGGTAATCCCAGAGACCCTTGATCAAGTTTTTATCTGAAAAGTGGTCTATTAATTAAAATATTACTTTATTTAACAAAATACAAAAATGTATCTGTAAAATTTCATTTTTTGGAAATCTCAAATTTGCTCTTTTCTACTGACACACTAAGGCAGAAAACAAAAAATAAAGACCAAATATATACTGTATATTATATTTAAAAACCTAGGATGCCTAAGACTTTTGCACAGTACTGTATCCCATAGTACTTCTATCCCATATTTAATGAAAAATCTGAAAAGCATGTACCTACATTCTACTTCTTTATCGTCACTTTCCTCCTCAACATCATTTAGCTGAGGCTACTTTTAAATTATTAGTGCACCCTGCTGTCATTCGTGTCATTCATACCATAAATAAATTGGGGCGCACCTTGATTGCCTTTCCTCAAAAAAATAGTTAAGGCTTTGGGCATTTATTGGGTGCTCCATACACGGTATGGAGTTGATCTGCGTGACAATCAGTCACACAAACAGACACAGTGTGATGGATGATGCACTGCACTGCCCATCACACTGTGTTGTTGGTCCAGGGATAGATGTTTGGAGGGGGGTGTGGGTGGGGAGTAGTTCGTGGGGGAGAGAGGGGGGTGCTGGTGTTGTTTCTCGTATGTTATCCTGTCTTGTGTTGAATGCATAAGACCATTAGCAGGTATTGGGATTTGCAAAAAGGATAAAATGCGGAGAGGTAATTTCTAGCGCAGGTGGGCAGCAGGCTATTTCTGATTACCCAGGCTATGGTAGGGGTTCAGTTGCTTAAGGGTCAGCATTTCATCACTCTCTAGTGAACCCTGCTCGTCCTTTTTCCTCCACTCTGTGTAAACTTGCCTGTAGTCTGTGATGTGAAAGGAAGCAGAGGTGACACCACCTGTATCTGAGGAGAACCATAATCCTGGGGTTTACTCATGAACATAGCTGTGGTTGCAGATAATTGGACATTCAAAATTACGGTGGGAACTGGACACCTTCAGCCCCATGACAAATTGGGCGTCAAATAACAAGTATAAAAATGATAAAATATTCTGATTAAGAAATCGTATATTCTGATTATTCCCAAATCCATATAAATATCATTCCTTCTTATTCATCAGCACCAGGCCTCATACTGGCTCTTCATAAGCCTATTGAAAATGGTGCAAAATAAATACATTCTGAATACAAATATATTCTGTATAGCCTATATGTGTATTTTACTTGAAAAATTATAAGATACTAGTATAATAGTACAAAGCAATCAATATTGTAATCGTGTCATGCCTTGGAAGCTGCCCTGAAGCATGGAAAATAAAAGCAAACAAGCAGAAAGAAGCATTAGCATTGCTGAAAAACAACAACAACAATAACAATAAAATTTACAATACATGTATAGGAACCACACCTCTCAGCTTCTCCTGTGCATGCTGCTTCAGTGACAGCGAAGGTTGCCTGTCTGCTTGATGCTGTGTATCCTGGACTGGTGCTGAGGGTGGCTGCTCGGGCACTGGTGCAGTCTCCTGGAGGGGCTGTGACAGGCTATGGGATGTGAGGAGTGTAGGGATATCAGTGCAGCTGTGCATAGGGTCTGGTTTAGTGGGTGGCTCAGGAAGGGATTGTGCGGGATTGACTGCAGCCAGGGACTCCTGGATGGGGAGGGAAAGCTCCTCACTGGGTGGACTCATGGAGCCTCCCAGGGGGTAGGACTGGCTTTGCTCTGCACTGGACGTCAGATTGCTTTCAACGTGGTTGTCATTGATGTCTCCAGCACTACGTGCTGGGTGCCTTTTCTGTAAAGTGCTGCTGTCAAGGACCTCTTCCTTCACTAACACAGTCTGCTTGCTCTCAGCCTCACAGGCAGCAGAGGGACTTGGACTTTGGGTGGCAGTTTTGTCTTGATTCAGCTCATTTTCACTTTGCTTTGACACGACAGGACTTAAGGTGTTGATAAGGTCTTGATTCTCTTGACTCACACTTTCATCTGATGCAATAGATGGACTCATCCTTACATCTTTCCACTGTTGAGTTTCCACATTGTGTTGCGCCTCTGAGACAACCTCATTCACAGATATGTGGCTCTTCTCAGGTGATATTACCTTGCAGATGCTCTTTCCGGATGAAGCCTCTTCCTTGGAGTTTTCTGAGACAAAATCTTGTTCTCTCAGTGTCTTGTTTGCAGTGATAGGAAAATGACTTGTAAGTGCATCAGGTTGCTTTGGTTTTTTGTCAACAGAACTCTCTGTTGCATTTTCAGAGGTTTCTTGCTTACCCTGACAAGTCAATTTGTCATCTTTCCCTTTTTCCTCCCTCTCTGTCTCAGGTAATGTTGACTCCTCCATAACATCCGGCAGTTTGTGCCCTTTCACTGCCAATTTCAAGCTTTCCATAACTGTCTCCTTTAGAGGGACTGTTAGTTCAATGTCTTCAGTGTTCCCTTCCATTGACATATGAGAATCCTCCTTAGTCTTTGTCCACTCTTGTTCCTTAAAGGCTTCAATAGTCTTTGGTTCATCAGTATGTTTGTCAAATGCTATACCTTTGTGGTTCTCAGTTTGTTTCTCAGTGTTAACATCAGTGTGTAGTTCTACACTCGTCAACACTGTTGCCGCTGATACAGCCTCTTGGTCCTGGCTTTTCACCACTGAATCCTTTCTTGGTGAAGGACTATTTACCAGAGGTCTTCCTGACCTGGAGATGTTGGACGTTTTTCTAGGGTTGAATGTGCCGAAAGATCCCCCTAGTAAAGAAATTGTACCCTTGTGTCCAATGGCGCCAGCTTTACTCTGTGCTCCAGTTTCATTCTTACAGAGGGATTTGTCTACAGTTGGAGACGTTTTCCCCCCAACATAAGCCGTACCATTTGACTTGTGTGTACTATCCATTTGGGTCTTAGCTCCTTCTAGTGCACTGCTATTCGTTTTTAAATCTGCAGGGGATACAGGCTGTGGTTTCTTAATTTGTTGAGTGACACCTTCCTTATGCAACCCATCAGAGCTTACAACAGCGGCATCATGATGTGGTATCTCCTCCACTATAGATACATTTGATACAGATTCTTCAGGGATGTTCACACAATCTTGTTCCATAATTGGATTTCGATTTTTGGTAACCTTGTTATCAGCTTCGGAAAGGATGTTGAACTGGAGACATTTTGGTGGTCCTGTGGAACTTAACAGTGGACCAGCACTTTCTGAGTCATTCCATGTGCCTGCTTCTTCATGCTGTCTAGTTGGACTATCATCCTGATCCTGAAGGTTGTTGTCTTCATCCTCAGCAAAATGAGAGCTTCCATCCTCCCCTCCACCTGCCTCTGAAATCTCTTCTATGGATTTCCAGTTTGATAGATTGGACTTAAGCATACCTCCCTCTGTTTCTGATGATTCCAAGAGCAAATTGTCACAGCTTATGTTATCATCCTGGTCCGCTAAGGCACCACCTCCTGAAGCAATGTTGGGGCAAATGGCGGTGGCTTCAGTGCCCAATGGACCAGCTATCTCGCACAACAGCAAGCTCTCTGAATCATAGCCATGACATTCTCTCAAGGACAGAGGCACTTCCGATTCCCAATCTCTGGAAGAAGGTTCAGCCTCTGAGGCCTTTGTATCAGAGTTTTCTTTCTTTGGTGAAATGGCCAGCACACTATAGGCAGAACATGGTGCATTGTGAGGGCACAAGTTTATGTCATCTGTGCAGGGCTGATCCTCAGCCAGGTTATCCTGGTTCAGAGATGATCCCAAGGTTGTGACATCTGTGGTTTTGACAGCCAAGTTTTCCAGCACCTCAGAGGAAGCCTCAGGGCTGGTGGAGATGGGTATGTTGCTGGGGTTGCAGCAGTCTTCTTTGGGGTGTGAAAGCAGTGGTACACCTTTATTCAGATCATTGGTGGCTGTCTCATCTAGGCTCAGTGAGGGGTCGGCATAGTCCACGCTGTTGCCATTTTTCTGATCTGCAAGTTCTGCAACAAGATCCGGATGCTCACCCCCTGTTGCTGTGGCTGCTCCACTCAGGCAAGTGGAGAGTTTGCTTGCACTGTCTTCAGAATGTTTGATCAGTTCCCCAGTAACTGGATCTTCATTTGCTCTGGCAGGTAATGCCAGCTGCAAAGCACCTTCCAGGGAAGGTGGCATGAATGTTTCATCAACTGATTCCTGTGCTATACCAGCCTTAGGTTCTGTGCACCTCTCAGTGATCTCCAGTTCAGCTTGTTGAGGCATTCGGACTTCTTCTGTAACAACTGATGTTTCACCCTTACTTGTATGTGCTGCTGGATGTGTAGGAGGACTCACTGCAGGTGAGCTAACATTGTCAGCTGTTGAAATCTTGTTAGGTCCATGATTTGCATCAGACGACTCAGAGGAGATCTCCATCTCACTTTCACTTCCACTTCCTGAGTTGGAGGAATCCTGCTGCAGTGGAACTGCAGGTTCCGCTGGGTCATCTGGCCCAGGAAACTGTTGAGCCAGTTCAGCATGCCTCTCTGTGCTGTATAGCCTCTCATCTTCCTCGCCATTGTAAGAGGCTGAATCAATTGATTCCTCTGTGTCATCTTGGAAGGCAAAGGACTCATCTACGCCCTCATTAATGGAGGTCTCAGAGAGAGAGTTTAAGAAGGACGCGGATGTGTCTTCTTCGTTGAGGTCCTCTAAAACTTTCCCTTCTTCTTCCACTACTCCTTCTGCCTCTCCTTCTTCCTCCTCCTCCTCCACCTCCTCTTCATCTTCATCTTCATCCACGTCCCCTTCCTCCTCTCCAGCTGCATAGGCATCCACATCATTACTGGGTTCATCCTCTGTGGGGAACAATGTGATCTCCATGGAGTCAGCTTGGAAGATGAGACTTGCATGCAAAGGAAGCATAGAGGCTGGTATCATCATGTCACCACCTTGGCTATCCTCTCGAGATGGGAACAGCAAAGCAGAGGAGGCCATCTCACCATAGAGGCTGTTGTTGTCTGTGTCTGATACTTCAGAGGAGCATGTGGCTGGGGTCAGGCTGCCTGTGTCTGCGGCTGCAGACAGGCGATGAACAAATGGGAATGAGGCCACTAGGTCTGGGGAAATTACCTCCTCTGGGCTGAGGGGGGCATCCAGGGTGGCAAAATGTTCAGAGACGCAGGCATTCAAATCTAGCTCCACGTCCTGCTCTGGATCCACATATTCTGTTAGCCCAACAGCCTCCTGCTCCTCCAGTGGCTCCAGGGACCCCTCAGACTCACCTCCTCCTTCCTGGGATGAAGTGCTCCTCCCACTGCTACTCCTCTGGGGAGACGTTTCTTCGGTTACCCAGTGGGGTCGGCAGGTCCCCCTCTTAGGTGCATCGATGCCTTCTGTAAAAGAAACATCTGTTTCTGACAGCCCCAGACCATCAGCCTTGTAAAGGCATGTGTCCTTCTCGGCACTGCTCCTGTCCTCGCCAAGCTCATCCCCAATCTCGGAGAGGGACTCAACATAGCAGGCAGGTGCCTCCTGCAGCTCTGCCTCAGCAATGAGGTTTGGGGAGCAGGATGGAGAGGTGCTGGATGTGTAGGAGGAGGTCCAGCTGCCTCCCTCAGCTGTGATGTACGAGCCTGAAGGGGAAGTGGGGGGAGAGCACAAACCTTCACTTTCAGGAAGGTCAGAGGACTCATCAGTTGGGGAGCCTGGTCCTGGACTTTGTGAGCTGGGGTACCACTGGTTCTTAAGGTGTGAGCAATAGGCCATCTTAATGGGAGTGGAGGGAGCAGTGTAGTAGAGGTCTGGGTCCATACCTGAGGGTACCCCCACTCGTTGGGGGTCGACCATACAGGAGGGCTCAGAAAAGGACAAGGAAGGCACTTCACCCTGAGATAGCTCCTCCCCTTCTTCCCCTCCCAAGGAGCTGCAGCTGTCAATCAGTCCAATATCCAACATTGCTTTGGGTTCCAGGACAGGATGGGTGAGGAGCTGTGCAGAATCTTTCTCTGGCTCCGTTTTAGTAGTCAGGCACTCATCGTGTATGACAGACGGACCCTCTTGGCCGGTGTCCAGCTTTGCTTTCTCAGAACATCCCATCTTAACCTCCTCCAGGACAGGGGATGGCACCCCGGATTTGCTTTCCAGACTGTGGGCTTCCTGCCCAGTTTTTTTCTGCAAAAGTGTCCCCCCCTGGATCTCCATATTCCTTAGAAGAGCCTCCTGGCCCATCACCACCCTTGTGTCCATGGCCTCTGGCTCCTTGTAGTCACTCTCCACTTCAGTCCCTGTCAGCACCTTGATCCTTTCCATCTTGATGGCCCCATGCCTGTAAGACCCTCGACCAAACCTGCCAGTGAGCCGTCCAAGTCGGCCGTCTGAGCCTCCATCGCTGCTGGCCCCTTCTGGCTGGGGTCTTGCTGAACTGTAGTGTTTGGCCATGGGTAACCGTGGGCCAAATGGAGAGGTGCATTCTGGGGAGAGCTGTGATGGGGTGCTAGGGGAGGGAGTGGATGCACAGTCACTGGGAGTAGAGGCAGAAGAGCTGGAAGCTTGTCTGGTCATGTCTATAAAACAAAACAGACAGAAAGATGGGGTTTATGAGTCAACCAATTTAAATAAAACAATATGAGAAAGTTTTGCCTTATTGTGAATACATTTTACATTCAGTCCATTTAAAAGGGTTAATGAGTAATTACATTTCTTATAAAATAATTTTTGAAGTACTTAAAAAAGTAATAGTTTATACTGGAATGTTCCCTTCATTGTGACCATGATGTGCCTAAAACTATAATAATAACATCAGGTAAATGTGAGATTCAAAAATATTCTTTACCAATTCCATCACAAGAGTGGTGAAAGTTGGTGAATAAATTTACACAGTAAAACATGAGCTAATCCACAGAGAACCGAGTCAAAATAGGTAATTGCTTTGCGTTGGTCTGTTCCCTTTTGTCTTGTAGCCTTATACAAATAATAAAATTAAATAAAAAAACCATATCATGACATGATTTTTGTTTGCCACAAAAACATTCACAATAGACACAGAATAACTAGATACAGAAAAACACATCCATGGTTTTTCTTGCTTATGGCTGGACTAGAAGTCCAGCCATAAGCAAGGCCTTTCTCTCTAGAAGTCCAACTATATTTTACCCACACTTCGATTTGACCCTAAATACTGCTGAAAAGAATCTAACAGAATGAAAACAACAAATAAAAAGATACAACCTTTTCTGCCTTCTCTTTACTGGCCATTAAATACTGAGCATTATAAACTTCAAATTTATAATCCTTATCGACAAAGTACTGAATGGGCAAATTTCATTTTACCTGAGTGATTATTTGTTATAATCCTACTGGACCCTTGTAGTGTCAGGCAGCTGAACTTTTGTCCTTCACAAAATTTCAATATGTGGGAAATTTCAAATTTATACTGATAACCCCATCTCATTAGGCTTTTATATTAGCCTATTATACTTAATGGCTAATTTGTTGCGGCTAATAACTCTTTCCCATAATGTGTTATTTATTCATCCCTTGTAATGGTGCCACCGTTCACAGAGGCAGCTGCAGTGACTCTCCTAATGTAATCTAATATAATACAGAGAATTTACCACACCCACACAATAGCCCATTATTGTATGGGTGTCCTAAATCCTGGTTCTCCAGCCCCATGTCTCTTGCTACATATTTTTGGTTGATCCTTCATTCATTTCATGATGAGCTCCACTCTTGATTTACAAAAGAGCATTCAAATTCTGATCTGTGCAAATGAAAATGTTAGCCAAGCAATAGTCAAGCTATCTAATTCCAAGGCCAGGTGGGAGAGATCATTTACTTTATTTTACTATTTCCATTTACTCTGTTATATTACACAGTTTTATGGAAGAGCATGACTGTATCCTTCTGATTTTTTTACTCTTGTTCATAAAGAATACAAATAAAATTGTAATTTATCAACATATTACTATATTTTTATTAAAATTTTCTTGTCCACTGTCCACCAAAGGACAAGACCAGTTTTTAAAGTATGAAACACACATACTGCATGTATATGTTGTCCATGACCATGAAATGCACTTGTGTACGTCGCTTTGGATAAAAGCGTCTGCTAAATAAAAGTAATGTAATGTATATACTACTGTGTACTCACATGTGAAATACTCACACATGCACAAGTGAAAAATACATCAATTCATACGTGAAACTCTCGCACATACACTACATTTCCAAAAGTATGTGGACATCCCTTCTAATTAGTGGTTTCTGCTATTTCAGGCACACCCATTGCTAATAAGTGCATAAAATCAAGCATACAGCCATGCAATCTCTATTGAAAAACACTGGCAGTAGAATGGGTCATACTGAAGAGCTCAGTGATTTTCAAAATGGCACTGTCATAGGATGCCGCCTCTCCCCCTTGCAGTTGGAGATGCCGTCTTTCGGTTGAGACGTTAAACCGAGGTCCTGACTCACTGCGGTCATTAAAGACCCCTTGGCACTAGTTGCAAAGAGTAGGGGATTACCTGATGTCCTGGCTAAATTCCCACCCTGGCTCTTTCAAAAAAAAACTTGCCACCTAATCATCCCCTGATTTAATTGGCTAAAAATTGTTCTCTCACTCTTCACCTTAGCTAATGTGTGGTGAGTGTTCTGGGGCAAAATGGCTGCCGTGCATCACCCAGGTGGGCTTGGTGGTGGGTGAGTTCCCACTCATCACTGTAAAGTACTTTGAGCATTCGGAAAATTGCTATATAAATACAATGATTCAATTCAATTCAATACACACAAATATACAGGGAAGACTCGCAAAGTACATGTACTACAGTTTACTCAGCACATACCTACAAAACATTTGCACACATACAACTGAAGCATTATATATATATATACATATATATGTGAAACACTCACACATACACATGTGACATATTTGCATATACAGTGGTGAAACACTTGTAGGTACATACATGAAACACACAAGCATAGACATATATAAAACACTCATGCGTGCATAGGTGAAACGTTTGAACATGCATGTATATATGTATATATGCATCTATTTCACATATGTATGCAAGAGTAAATTTAACTATATCTGGAAGGCATTTCACTATAACAGGAAAGTAGTCTATTCCCGACAGTGTGCAAATAAGTGCAAGAACGCAGACTACTATGGCAAGCCGTTTTAGCATTTATTCAAATGTTTTTTAATTCAGTTTTAACTAGTTATAATTTGAATTCTTAATACCAAGAATTATATTTTAACTAGCTAGAATTCTTGATATCAACAATTCAGTTTTAAATAGTTACAATTAAATTGTTTTTTTCCCATTCATTTCAAAAGGAACCTTTCACTTCATGGAATTCTTTGTAACAAGAATTGTATTATAAGCAGTTAAAATTAAATTCTTCATACCAGGAAGTCTTATTTTTACTTGTTTAACTTGTTTTACCCTAATTTTAACTAGTTGAAAAGAAATTCTTGATATCAGGAATAAACATGTAAATGACATGCTAATTATTTCTTTACATAGACTGGAATCAAAACAAGCAATGTCAAATGGTGTAGCTATAGTAGCCTATGCATGCCAAAATAACACTCAAACTATTATATTTCAGTTATATACTGTAGGTGAAAACACTTATCTGCATTATCGTTTTCTTTTTCTGGCGAGAAGATGATAAGGAGACGGTTTGGGGCCTGGATGATCCAGGCAAAGATATCGGCGGTTCCGTAAATCTCATTTGTCTCTTTCTCAGTTGTTAGTTGATAGCATATTGTTTTATGACAAAATTAATAATCTGTGTTAGTAGCTGGCTACTAGGTTTAGGTAAATTACCAGCTGGTTGGCAAATAATATAATCATGTATAATTTAAAGTCTTATGTTTCTCATTTACAAAAAATGTTTTAAAGGAATAAAAACCTATTAAAAATCTATTAATAAAAATGAGTAAACAATTACAACCTTTGACTGACTGAGCTAGCCACATTTATTTATTAAATGTTGAATTTATCATTTAAACTACATCAGAATGTAACTGAAATAAATAAAAGGGTCATCAGACCTATAAATAATATATAATTTATGAGTAAAATTAGGAGACTCAGAAGCGGAGCAGTATTATTCACACAAAGAAATGTGTGAAGTTATTAAATATTGCTGATAGATGTTTCCATGTTTCCACTAAGTTGATAGGCTGTAAGATTGTTCCATTAAACAAGTGTTACTCCAACTCTCAGTCATATAACATAGAAAACAGTGGGGGAAACCACTACTAAATTTAAATTTTCCCACAGCCCTGGAAACAATTTTTCCTCACTCACTCACACATACACTGAATCGCTCACTCACTGACTCATTCACCCAACAGATTGCTCAGTCATTGAATCTAATTACTCACTTGCTCACTTACGAGATGCAAGTTATTTCTTCACTGAGCTAGACAGACCTACAGTAGGGGTTCTCAAAGTCAGTCCAGGGGATCCCTGTGTAAGCTTGTTTTTCTTACAATTTAATTGCGAAAAAAGTATGACATCACATTTTGAATGACTTTCAAATCAGAATAACCGGGAAAATTCTGATCTGGATGGATAGATGACAGTCGCATTGGCAGATATCTCAATTGTGGGGGTAAAAGTGACAAAAAAGCCAAAAGGGTAAAAAAAAGCCAAAAATCGGAAATGGGAATCAAGACCAGTGATGTAAACGTAGCCTAAGAAACAAAATTGTGTATGCATTGCACTTGAATTAGGACATCTCTTCACAAACCACTGTTCTAAAGTAAATACATAACTTATCTAGCTATGATTAAGTAGCTATTAAAATAGTTTATTCTCTCAGTAACTGACTGGCTGGCTGAATGAGTGCCTCAGTGTAATGGCAGTAACTTTGATTTGCCACTAGATGGAGAATACACCACGTAAAGCGATCCATAAAAACACAGCCCATAGGCAGATACAATTCTAGTTCTTAGTCTAGTTTTAGTATGTTAAGGTTGTTTAATGCTCATTAGGATAGTGTTGTTATTTGTTGTATTACGTAGATTTAATATTAAGAATTGTTGACAAGTTGTCAATCAGGTCTGCAGCCCTGTATTTGCTGTCTCTCTTGGGACTATACTTTGCCCCTCAGGGAATTATTCAACTTTGCTGATCTTTACACCTGCGTTTTCATTCTAAGTCACTTTGCTTAAGAACATCTTCTACATGCCAGTAAAGATCTGTATCTGCCTCAAACGTGCACTGTGGGGAGACTGTGGCGCAGTCTATAGGATGGCCGTTTCTCAGCCCACATACAGTACAAATCCTCTCGGGAGGGTCCAATTACCCACTTTCTGTACTGTGATCCCATCTGTATCTGTGACGCTCTCTGCTTTCCTTTGTATAAGTAAAAAAAAAGAAGCATAATGAGGGTGGTTTCTATTGTTTTTCTAATTAGCTGGGTGTATTTCCATAGCAGTGGGATTTGGTTTCCATAGCAGTGATGATTATTAATCAGCTAATTGAGCAGCTGAGTAGAAGAGTGCATTCACAGCTGCATTATTCAATGTGCTGTCTGCAGTGGTATAGCAGCACAGTTGAAAAATCATGGCCTCATCTGGATGAAGACTCGGTTGGATGAAATGAGTCGCTATGCATAACTACATTCATGGGAGGACCCATGAAGCATCATATCAGGCAGCATCTCTAAATTCAAGAATTTATTTATTTCAGGATTGTTATAATATGTTTTATTGTGTTATATTTGCTGTATAATGAAATCATTTTTGTTTTATGCTTCTAGGCTGGCATAAGTTAACTTAACATAAATAAATTGAGAGAATCTTTAAAACCACATTTTCCAAGTACCTGAGGAAGAAACCAACAAACGGTTTGAGCAGCCATGAAATAATTAAGGCTTGGTGTTTGTCACTGAAAATATGAAGTCATACAGCAGTCACTGCAAAGTTATTAAAAATCATGGAAAATTGATAAATGTGGCAGAAATCATGGAGTGTTTAAAAAATAATTTATAAAATTTACCAATATATCTCATGCACAGCAGTGAGCAATTATTTAAATAACATTCACAACTGCAGCAACAGTAACAAGTGCTTGAAGTTTAAAACAAAATCAGTGGGCAGTTACTGCTAGTAAAAATATAAGTAAATGTATTGATAGGCTGTTACACTTAAAACTGTGAGGTCTGAGTCTTTGATAGAGTGCTTGTTGTCACTGAGAACATTAACGTAGCCACAGGACAAGTAGCACTCAGCAACAAGACTGTTGATAGGGTCCGTGAAAGATTTTATTGCAACAACTGACCACAGGCTGCTTTATAGCTACCATCCAAAACTCATGAAAAATCACAGAAAGCACTTCAAATGGGTGAAGGCATTGAACTGTCAAAATAAGAGACAAAAATATTGGAATCAGTGACATCTGTGACTTCTGTGACACACAGCCATAATGACTCCTAGGAGAAAGAAAAGATGAGCAAGAATCTCCCACAAAACATTCCCATTCTATCCTGGCAATAGTCAAGCTCCTTGCAATATTAGACCATCTCACATCTGAATAATTTCAAACAACAATTGCTGCCATAGCTGGAATATTACAGTCTGTATTTTGTGCTGTTACACTCATATATTACCAAAAGATCATCAATTTCCCCACATCCAATGAAGATATTCAACACGCTGAACAGGAGTTTTTTGAACTGCGCATATTAAGCTCTCCTTCATACACAAAATGTGCTTTAGTAGGCAGTCACATTCGCTGATTGCATAATTAGCTGTAGCCTTTGTCAATAAGATGTTAATTTCATGCAGCCTGCGTACGCACCAACATACCATTATCAGGCTACATTTTGCCCTGCAAGTTTTTTGTACGTACATCTGACCCTTAGTGTATTATTGATGATGCAATTACTCTCACCAGTCAGGGAATGTTGTTAGCCAGGCCTTGCACTGTTGCTCACACAACTCAGGTGGATGCACTTCCATGAATGTAATGTAGCTTCATTTAATGTCATTTACAAGCATGAGAAATGCATATGAAATGCGCAGAGCAATTTTGGGAACTCTTGCTGCAGCCGACCATTGGTTGGCATCAGCAGCCACATGTTCTCCTGCTCAACCAATCACATACACACATCACTACATGTTCTCATAGAGAACCAATCGCTGCTCATTATCTGCACTGCTTATTGCATGCTACGCTTGCTGCAGCTCACAGGATTTCACTCGAAGGATTATTTCTCCAATAATCACTGCTCAAAGAATAGCTGCTCAGAGTTTGGGTGTAGGCTACCAGTTGGATAATCCATCACTGCGTTCCTATTCGGTGGCATCTTTTGCTTTTGTCAAGGTGCAGGTCCTTGGAGTTTTCCAAAACCAAAATCCTGCTATTGCTGTGTAAAGTAAGTGATGCCTGTGTTGTTTGGTTAGTGCTGCGTAGATTATCTACAGCCCAAACTTTAAACTCATGCACCCACCCTGCAGTTAACAAGGCTAATATGCCTATATGGTCTGCCAGACAATGGAAGAGAGCGTTATGTACTTAAGTAGAATTTGGTTATTTAAAATGAATGTACCAGGATTTATTTATCCTCCTTGCCTAGTTGTTGTAAAATGGCTTTTATTCATATCTTTCAAACCGGTTGTTGCTAGCCAATGTTGTTTGCACGCAATGTCTTGGTTTTTAGATGCCTATCAATGTTGCTAATTTAGGGCAGTTCACAGAAGTCTGCCTCTTATCAGACCCTCAAAGGAAAACTGTTTACTGTGCTGACAGGGAGTCAGCAAGTGTGATGAAGAGACAGTGCTCAGTTGCAAAACATCCGATCGGATCAGCATTATGTGAACTTTAGGTTCTCCATAATACAGTGTAATCATGTTTTGTATTGTTGGAAAACAATATGATATCAACATGTTAGCCTCCTAATGATCCTCAAAATATGTACTGTCTATTAAGCATACTGCTGTTTAGTGTGTATTTTTAGTATGTGAAGTACAGTATGAAAAAAACCACCATACTATTTTCCAACCATACTGTGGAAGTGTCCTAAGACGTGTTAGGCCCTTATGTGGCCAAGTTCACATGCCATTGTTGTTCTTGAAGGAAAACGTAAGTGAAATGGCACCTCGTTTTTTAAAACATTGTCAAGGTGTAAAGGTTAGGCTAATTGGGGGGGGTTACAGGGGAAGCTGTAGGAAAGCATGTGTGTATCTTGTGGAAATGAAAATTTAAAAGCAAATACATTTTCAGGAGCTCCATGCTGTGTGCCCAGAGGCCAGGCCCAGTGGTTTGAATTGTCCAGCCTTCAGTCAGATTATTCTGTATTAAGCCTTTCTCTGTCAACTTATTAGTCCACTGCAGCTACTGCCTGAGGTCAGGGACAGTGAAGTCAACATTAAAGCCCTTTGACTCTGCATGGTCCTTCCTCTCCAATGTTTGTGCTGCCATTTCTGTTTCAACTCTCCCGGTTAACATTCCCATAGTATGCACTTTCATACCAAATTAGAGTCTGCTTTCAATCTCATTAAATTCAACTCTCTCCATCAAAAGCTTTTCAGACATTCAATTTCATCTTCGCTATGCAGTTCCTCATGAGCCTCTGTTCACGACTGATGCCAGCAATGCCATGTCCCCCTGGTTCTTTGCTGAACGCTGTCTTCTCTGCCAATGTGAAAGGCTGCCTCATAGCCGTGACAATTTCCCACTCCTTCAGGATCAGTGCAGCCACTGCGGCAGCTCCTAAAGTTCCCGCAGCCACACTCAAAAATCATGCCAATAGTCATCTGCTGCTTTTGAACACTACACAAGGCGCAATAACAACATGAGCATCTAAATATGCTTGCATGTGCTGGTACGTTTGCTACTTGCTGCTGGTGCAATAATATTAATTATTATTATTATGATTATTATAATTATATACTATTATAAATTAAATAATAAATGAATTAATTTCAGGTGGTTGCTGGGCACTGACTCCATTTAAAAGTAGCATGTCCTTTTCTGATCCTATATCACCAGGTTGATTCTGCAGTGAGATATCAACTTGGACTTCCTGATCATCAGGAAACAGCAAGTGCTCTACTGTACAGATATTTTACCATCACTATCATATAATGTTAGTATGGTTAATGTCTGATTTAGGATCACAGTTTGTGATCAGTCTCTGTGCTGGAGGGATACTGGTATGGTCCCCAGATCTTTCAGGAAACAACAAGTGCTGTGCTGTACGCATAATTTTCTACCATTATCACATAATGTTAGTATGGCCAAGATCTAATCGGGGACCACAGCTTGTGTTCCATCTCCGTGCTGGAGGGATATCAGTATGGTCCCCTGATCTTTCAGGTAACAGCAGGTGCTCTGGTAAACAAATTGTTTTAGGGTTTGGCACTTGGATCATCTGCTGTTTGGGGGTTTTGGCATTTCTGCCATTTAGTAGAGGAGATGTATCGTGGTCCCTGTTTGATAAGTTACTGTACACTGATGCGCCACATCTAAAATAATTACATTGCATATTCATTAATATATTTAATCTAAATATGTGAGTTGTTCTGACTGAAATGCATTTACTTGGCAGCCTTATTATTATTAAATAAGTAGAGCATATTTTGGTACATCCAAAACAATTAGAATTTCACTTTTCTCAACTTTGTGCAAACTAACCAAAACAGTTTTCGTATGAAAATAATTCTGAGCTCTTACTGATATTACTGGGTTCGAGCCCAGACGTCCACAGAACATTTTCTATCTTAATTAACATCTTAGCTTCCCCAGGTCTGCACGCTGTTTGCTGGTCCACTTGCCAAGAGGCAACCTAAAGGATCCTTTCCTTTCTCTTGCAACCCAATTACTATGAACAAAGGAAGTGAGATGTAATCGTCTCTGAAGGGAGAGGGGAATAGGAGCCCAAGAAAGCAATTGCCGGGTATGTTGGCTTAGTGTTGGGGGGATAGACCCTCTAAATCAATGTCTAGAGCTTAATTAGACATATTAAATAAATGAAGCCTTATACAAACCTATTCGCATGACTGCACCAACACTAAACTCTTTCTGACAATAAATTGAAACAGCAATAGAAAAAAAAAACTATAGAAAATTGAAACAGCAGATGAGGCAAAGCTTTTATTTTCTTGAGGGTCCACACCTGTGTTATAGCAGATGGAGGAGAAAAATAAGAAGCAGTTTTAAATAAAAAAATATTATATAATTCTCTCTTAATGATGTCTGGAAGTGGAAGGCACAATGGAGTTTTCAATGAAAGAACTGGCTATGAACCATAAATATTTGATCCCCCAGATAGTTTACTTTTAGTAATACAGTCTTTAATGATAGCTGGCAGAGGTCAGATAACATTAACCAAATTGCACACAAATTCAGACTTTTCCAAAGCAGATGTTTATAACATGGAGCACTGAGCCAATCAGACAGCAGTGCATACAATCAAAGAGGAACTTGTTAAATTTTCGGGGATATGTTAATGAAAAATAAACAAATGCTGTATCATCCATGATATTGAGAATGGGACTGAGCCTTCAGCACTTGGTGGTTGATCTGAAGTTCCTGTCCTTTATCATTTTGTGCTTCCGTTGTAAATTAGACACAAATATAAGCCCGGGGCTAAGTGCTTCCAGCACTGCAACCCCCACTCTTCTGACCCCTCCTCCCATACATTCTAAAGTCTAATAACTCTAGCAGTTGTCTTCATCACCTTCACATGCTAAGAAAGCTGGGATTCAGAGATGAAGTGGCATCAGAAAAAGAAAGAAAGAAAGAAAGACAGACATAAAGAAAAAATAAATAAATGGATGAGGACAGGAAGTGTCCATTAACTGCTGCTCTTACACTCTCCCGCTGGCAGGGTGAATTCAACGCAACCTCCATACCTTCCTACCAGGATAGGGGGCGCCCTTGGGAACTCACTTCCAGTGCACAACCCTAAAAAAAATTGACATATTTTCAGAATCTGCTTCAGAATGTTCAGAATCATACTAAAAAGTCTGAAGCAGATTCTGAAAATATGTTTAATTTTTTGGGCAAATCTACAATAAATAAATGTTTTGTATACATTTTTGCCCCATATGTAAAATGGTGTGCCAAGGGATATAAATATCGCATCCCAGATTGACCAAACTGCTTTGGAGCAAACACCCCATTGGCCAAAACTGATCAGCTGAACTGGTAAAAATTGGCTACAAATGCAATCAACTATTCTCAAGCCTCATACATAATTCTCTGTTGACTTGCTGGTGTAATTGCAAAAACGGTGGGCCTGAAAAATCTGCATCGATCTGTTTCCGGTCCAGGTGTCCTTTCAACATATCAACCCCTTATTGGATACAAGGTTATGATATAATTGTGTACTTTGGCACGTTGTTTTGTGCATGCATACGTACAAGTCATTGGTACGTTAGTTAACTTAGTAGCCTCATATGTAGCTTTCTTAGCTTTGAAGGTAGCTAAAAGGCTCTGTAGCTGGCTTTAACATCTCAAAAGTTAGCAGCTGGCTAGCTAACTGCGAACTTGCCAGACAATGAAGCCATGTTAAATTTGGTTCACTTCATATCGCAAAAATGTCGCACATTGTAGCTAAACGAAGACTTCACTTCCAGTGCACAACTTGCATAATTTTGTGCTCATTTGTGTAATTATCAGTAGCTTTTGTCTCCACCAGTGTAAATTAATACCACAATATAAACTTACAACAAATTTTATTAAATTAACACATTCCACCGGTGAAAATATATTGTTGAGTGATATGAGTGTTTGGACTAGATAGCTGGCTAGCGCATTAAATAACTAAAATTATTGCAAAATTTAGTGATTGGTAACTAACTACTGAGCTACATTTATTAGGCCATATTGGTGACCGCCTAGGGCCCCAGTGTGGTTAAGTGACCCCTGTGTGGTGTTCGTTTATTTGTTTATTTATTTATTAATATATCCATGTTGGTATTATTCTCACGTTGCGCAAAGATGTGCACGTTTGAGAGAAATGCTAATACACCTGATAAAAGTAACGTAGTGACTACTGTACAGCATTTATTTTCATTCGCCTGTCTCTAATTTTTCCAGGCACCTAACTGGGAAGTGGGCTAGACTGTTCACTAACTGAGATTAGAGTGGGAGAGTAAGAGTGAGAATAGAGAATTTTCAAGCTGATGTATATGGCATCAAAACTCTACCCCTCAGGAGCCAAGAAATGCAAAAAGAAGAGTAATAAGCTAAATGAGGAGGGATGCTCAACTTGACGTTCTTCGTCTGTGTTGTTTGAGATACTTCGGAAATGTTAACGTTAGTTAGTTTTTATCATGGCAAGCTAGCTATAGTGTTTCCTGGGCATGGCAATATCAGCTTTACTTAGCTAAATAATCACAACACCAGCCATTTAGTCTATTTCATCTTTTTATGTAAATGCAGATGATTTGCTGTGTGTAATCCACATATTTATGCAAATAGTTTAATAGCACCAATGCATATGATATATTTGTTACATTTTTTGTTTAGAGTTGATGGTGGTTAATATTTTGGTGCAAATATGAGGGGGTAAGTCTACCATCACTTGTTTTACATCAGATATCTTAGTTAAATTAACACTGATCTACAATATCTAAGCAGTTTGATCGTAATAATACAATTTAGATTTTGAAATTTTTTATTAAATATTTATACAATTTAGCAATTGTACACAAAGTATGTTGTGCTATCTTTTGCTATGTTGGCTCCCATCTCATCACATAGACATTCAACTGCATGGAAACAGTTTCACTATAATACGACAGTATAGCTGAATTCTGATGCAAAGCGGGTCGATAGCTAGCTAGCTATCTAGCCAGCTTCACATTGGGTGTTTCTTTGAATTATGCATCAGTATTATATAATTATATATAGTCTAAATATGTGAATATATACCATACACCTCGACATGGATTATCCCTAACCGTTAAATATGCATTTGTATATAAGCATCATTATGCTCTTGCTGCTAGCTACTTGGAACAAGATTGCTATCTGCAATGTTGGCAGGTTGCATTATCTAGCTAACACACTATGCACCCTGACTAAATTTGCATTTTGTATGCATTGGTGTGCTTTGGCTATATTCCTAGAGAAGCCATGATGTCCACCATTGCCCTCAACAAGTGCCTGCTACTGCTAGGAACCGAGGTAACTGGCTCGCTAACATTAGCTAATTACAACCATACTGAAACCTACTGCAAATTGCTGACCATGGGCAACCAGTTTGCAAAGATATGTAGCCAAAACTGCTAATTTGCGAAAAACTGGTAGCCCAGGGCTACTGTTAATGTAGAGCCCTGTAATGAAATTCATGTTCATGATATCATATAATTATTTTATGAGGATTTAGGATTTTACCTTTAAAGGCAAAAATAAAAAAGTAAAAATCCTTGTCTTGTGTGCATAAACTAGAGTGTACAGGACCTGGAGAGGGTGGAAGGGGCCTGGTGTTAAGTGCAAAAGAGCTTTCTGCCCATTGAACTCAATTGACAAAACCAAGCTCATCTGACAACCAAAGAAAACCTCATTGGTCAATTTGAGAAGATTAGTGTGGGGAATAACTGATTTATAAATACTAAATCCGCATAAATATGTTTGTAAGCTGATCTAAATGCTAGTAACTGTAGTAATCTATGACTGTCTACTGTATATCGGCAGTGCAGTGTAGGGTAGGCTGCATCACAGCAACAGTGGACACGATGAGCACATTTGTTACAAAGTATCCTGCCCGAGAAAAAAACGTGTGTGCAGGTTGTTGTGTATGTAGTGCATCATGATAAATGCCTAACACTTCTGACTTTGCAAAGGGCCTTGAATATCTCCCAGACGGTAATGAGTACTTGGACTAGCTACATGAACTGCTTATATGTATTTAGCACATGAACTTATGATGTTATTACATTAATTTATTAGCCTACATATATCTACACAATGCCATAGATCTGCTTTGCTGACAAGAAATTCCATTTCACTCATCAATTGTAATTGATCTGCATCCTAGGGAGCAGTCTAATGGTATAAATGTGTCCCAGTGCCCATTTAATACTCCTTGATGAAAAATGCCAGTGTTTTCCAAGACAGCCATTTAAGAGCATGACGGTGTACTCATGGCTCTGTACTGTAAAAAGATGCTAAACTTTAATTTGACTATTCATTATAACCTAAATAAAAAATTAATGAAAACTGT
This sequence comes from Anguilla anguilla, assembly GCF_013347855.1. Classification (NCBI taxonomy): domain Eukaryota; kingdom Metazoa; phylum Chordata; class Actinopteri; order Anguilliformes; family Anguillidae; genus Anguilla; species Anguilla anguilla. The sequence continues at coordinate 48,391,330 of NC_049201.1, read as the reverse complement.
TTTTGTGCATGGTTTTGGAGAACCGAAGATGCCAAGTAACCTATGCTTTAAGTCTGTAAATAATTTGTTCACAACAGAACATTTGATATTCCTCCAAGTCTGTTAATGATTTTTGGCTATTCTGCTAAATTTGGAGACCCAGATTGAAAATGTGTATGTATTCAGCAAGAAGCACCATTTTATAAAAATAAAAAACCAGTGGGCTGCATGTACTGTATAGAGTGAACAGAGACTGACGGTTGTGTTACCATCATAATACAGTTAGCACTGAAAGCCACAAACAGGGCTTCTTTCAGTCCTTTCTCTGAACTGGGGCATCTCACAATGAGCTCATACTAGCTGATAAGCCAGCTGGATTCCTGGTGACATGGCCTCCAATGCCCAACATGGCAGCTCAGCCCTGCTGAAGCACTGCCAGCCCGGATGCTAGCTCACCCTGGAAGAAAGCGAGAGCCACGGGTTTCTGATGTAGTCACTGCCCCTCTGCTTTTCTCCTTCCCTTTCTCTCATGCTGTGCTCATCTAAAAATGTCACAGCTGCACAAGCAGCATCGCAGGGTGTAAAAAAATTAATAAATAAAAATGCCCGAAAACCAGCCCTGTGATGTACGCTTGGCCTGAGTGAGGGCTCTTTTCTGCTTTATACCAGTTTGCTGAGTCATATTTTGTGAAAATTAAAAGCTAATTTTACCCTCTCTCTCCTGGTCCTCACCTCGCAACCAGGTTGATTCATTTGAACAATCGTGGTCATTATGAAAGGACAAAAAACTCTGCTGCATAATGAAATGTGAAACGTACTGCCTTGAGACATCAGGGCTGCTCATCTTCCATTACATAACATCTCTAAGTCAGGCTGTGTGCTCTCAATATGCACATTACAGCGGCTGGAGAATGAATGTTCGTTTGCTTTTTCAAACATATTTTTGTTTTAGCTGTGTACATTTTGTTTGAGGGGGTGGCAAACCCTGTGTCTGGCTTGTAGGACTGGTAAACAGAGATATAGAGCAGAACAGGACTCTAAACCACAGATACAATCGGCCAGAATAACAGAGTAACCTCACCATGTTCCAGCCAGGTTTCTTACGAGTCACCACGAAAAAGATTAGCCATGGTCAGTTTGGTGACATCATCAGATCATCAGGAATGATGTCAAGTATTACATAACTGTACAACCCCACCCCCCCGCCCACCCACCCCGCACACACATGCTAACACACACACACACGGACACACATACACAAACACACACACATGGACACACGGATGCACAGATCCCCCTCTAACCTCCAATTGACCTAACATCAATGACACTCACTTGAGAGAACATGCCGAACTGGACAGACCTCCTCTCAACGCATTTTTAGGGTGTGTCTCTACGCTGTCATGCACCTCAACTGCGCAAGCTTTGTCAGTCCTTGGACCATCACAATAAAGCCTTTTAGCGAGGTGACTCGAGCAGCATTCTAATCCTGGAGTTCCTTCCCGTGTTCCTTCCCTGCATTCGTTTCCAGAGTAGGCCAGGACCTGTTCGTGCTGCGTCAGGGCAGCTTTCAGCATTCCACCCCCCAGCCCCCCCCCTCCTCCCGGGTCTGATTACTGATGGGTCTGCTGTCCCATCCACAGCTCAGCATGTCCCCCAGGTGGCCATCAGAACTAGGAGATTATCCTACAGGGACACCCCCTCCCTCTGTCTCTGTCTCCCCCTTCCCCCCCTTTCTCTCTCCTTGCCACGAGACAGCGTCAAAGACAACCAGTCTGTAACCCCTTCAGAGCAGCACTACCAGTCCAGCCCTTGGCACATCAAGTCACAATTGTTTGTTTTTTTTTCTTCTCGATTTATGATGTAATGTAACTGGACAGGATGTTGAAATGCCCTACGCAGTGCTAAATCCTTTAAACACTGGAAAGAGAGGCAGCCCAGTGAGCCCTGAGTGTTACAGATGTGCTATTTTTTATATGAATTTGACTGAGATCTTAGCAGGGGAGGTTAGCAAGACACATTAAAAATATGGTGTGGCTGCAGGTGCTGAGAATGCTATGAAACAAACAGGTTAGCGCATTATTAGCATATTAACATGACGTGTGTTTTTCCTATGGGTACTTGTTAGGAGAATGGGAATACAGCTATTGTATGCTTATGTTTTGGCACTTTCTCAGCTTCATGCTAATTTACTGTGTTTCTGTTATGTTGTTATTACTCTTTTCTCATATGATACATACTGTAATTTATTTTACCCTGACAACCTTGCATGTCAATCTGGATAGTACGTGCTAAATAAACATTCAAAGCTAAATGCCACACAGTCTATGAAAGTACTGTTATTTTTCTCACAATCCTGGCATTATTTAGCATCTGTTAAAAGTCTAAATGTAAAATACAGTAGATGCATTGTCAAAAAGCACAGATTTTACCCAAAAGCAATATCCAGAGTAATTTGATGCTTCCATTCCGAAGACTCCCCGTTTGTTTACTGCATCACCTACACTCCCATCATGCCCCTCCCTTCCTGATGCCAGCATCACATAGAGAGTACAGTAGAATACAACAGAGTCGATTCAAGGTGCACCTCCAAAACTTGAATGTCTTATTGCTTATTGACCCTTCACAGGTCTAAAATTTGAAGTGGATGAGGGCAGGGCAGCATTTTCCAAACCAGCCGCCTAATGCCCCCCCCCCACCACCATAACGGTGAAAATCTTCTGCGACGTTAGGCCCTGTTGTCCCTGCTGCGTCATGCTCCACAGAGGGAGGTGCCTCCGTAACTTCAGGCTCAAATTTGGCCTGAGGGTGCCCGTGGGGGGATTAAAAGAATGGGTTGGGTTGGGCTGGGTCACAACAAACCTTAAGGCCTCACCCACCTTTTACTACCCCCCAGGACCCGAGCGCCCCTTTGCTCTCTGTCTCAGTAAAAAAATGCGCTTCTGCCTTTCCATCGCCGCTAGTTCGCTAGCCTCCCTCCCCAGCACTGCCACGTCTCACCTACCTGGTCCGGGGATGCCCGTGCTGTCTTGCCCCGCCTCAGGCAAGCCTGGAGAGGGGACGGTCCGGTGGGCCGCTTCCCCTGGCATGACTCCCTACGTCTCTGAAGCAACCCGGGAGGACAGGGAGAGAAAGATCGTCAAGGTGACGGATGGGGGAGGTGGCGACCGGAGGAGGAGGAGCGGGTTCTCGGCGTCCTGTTTGCGGGCAGCACCGGTGCTGGGCTCCGTTCCCCGCGCAGGTCCGTGTGCGTGTGCGCGTGTGCGCTGCGAGGGCCGGGCTGCGCGTGTTTGAGCGCGAGGGGTTCTCTCTCCGTGGTGCTGCAGAGCCGCGCTGCCGTCCGCATGAGGGGTCTGAGAGTGCGCCGCAGAATCCTCTCTCATTACAGGGCTTCCCGGAGCCGCCTCCCTCCCGCCCTCCCCCCGCCCTCCCCCTCGCCTCCCCGCCCGTGACTGGAGCCTCGGCGATGACGTCAGCGCCTTCCTCCCGCCTCTCCGGACTCCTGCGGCTGTCTGTTGGAGGAGGCTGCCCAACACTGCAGAGCTGGGAAGAGAAAAGGAGAGGAGGAAAGAGCGAGAGAGGAGGGAGAGAGAGAAGGCAAGAAAGAGGAGGGGGGAGAGTTGTAAGCCAATACAAAAGCAGGTAAATGAAATAAAGGGCCTACATTTGGGTTAACACTGCAGAGCATGAGAGGGGGTGGGGAGCGCGATGGAAAGAGATATAGAGCAAACGCAGATAATTAAGGCCACTCTCTCTCTTTCTCTTCCCAGCCTTTTGTCCCTGGGGACTCAAGACCACTTAGGGAAGGAAGGCATCTGTTCCTGGATCCTATCTCGCACATGCACACTTTAACCAGAACGCAGATGCTTAACGCAGAACACTTGCATCCGTTAGATCTCTTACCAATCAAGTCGTGTGCTTTTTAACCTGAAAATAACTACATGTGAAAAATGCTGCGTTTTCATAAAGGAGATCTGTGAATAGGCAGGTGCGACTCGATGTTAACGTTACGTAAAAAGCATCCTGGGGCGTCCGTCAACCCAACAGTGTCACACAAAGAAATGAACATCTGTTGTTTCATTGGACACAGCCCCTGGGAGGGATGCGGTGATTTGGGAACATGGTGTGAAGGGGAGGGAGCTAAGACGCTTCGGTGAACGTACATGCTTTTGAGTCACCATTGAGTGCACACTGGGCCACGTGAGAAGTGACCGCGACCGGGGGGGGCCTGGGCCCATCCCTCGACCCCCCCTCCCCCCACCCCCCGAGTGCTCTGCAGTGTTCAAGTAGAGGGATGAACTTTGGAAGAAAACACAATTGGGGTTCCTATGGCAACTGTGCTGTGCAACATAGGGAAGCAAAGGAAGGTGCAGAGTGGAGACTCTTTCACCACTGCAGTGCTGGGGGAGGGTGGCTCTTGGAGGTGGGGATTTTGGGGGTTTACCATACTGACACAAAGACGGGAGGATGTCGCACGGTGCATGAGGTCATTTCTTTTGTGCAGTCAGTTTCAGTTTTGTGTTCCTAGAATGGGGGGTACTTTCAGCATTGTCCCATCGCCACCCCCGTTCCAACAACACACAGACAATCTAATGTGTTCAGCCTGCTTGCTCCTCAGTCCACTCAGCTGTACAGGCAGAAGCTTCTCACTTTGCTATTATTACAGCTGCAGAGCTGCTGATAAAAGGTTGATAATCAACACAATGAATGTGAGATCCCAAACCCTGGTTCTGGATATGAAGGGAAGCACTTATCCCATTTGATAACTCTGAAGGAAAGAAATACTTACTTACATTACAATATAAAAACAGACTTACCTCTACTTTACCATAGACCGGCCAGCAGCGTATGGGCTCCTCCTCTGTAGCCGTGTTCATCCCAAGGTTTCGTCCCATCATGGAGTTTTATCTTGCCACTTTTTTATACCTCACTTGCTTTTTGGGGGTTCAGGTCTGGTTTTGCCCAATTTTCCTTCTGTTACTCTGTAAAGTGTCTGTGTAACAGTTCTCTGTAAAAATGCTACGCAAAAAAACTTGATTTAATTTGATTTTGTTTATAATGGTGAATAAAAGCTATACTATTAATCTGTTCATACATACAATAACAATAGTATCTGTCTGTAAGCTGCCGCACATGAAATTATATGAAACATATTTTATTTAAAATGAGTGCCCCTATACCCACCATTGTAAAGCTGGGTGGTTGTGAAAAAGTTCTGTAAGTTTCAAAAATGTCCTTCACCAAAAAGCTTAAGTAATATCAACAACCACAGACAGTCTCACTTTAACCCTCTCTTAGTACATAGCTGTCACCCCATACCTGTCCCTGATCAGCCTGTCTATCTATCTCTCTCTCTCTCTCACAAGCATACACACAGACACACACAAACACATACACAGACACACACACACACAAGGCATCAACATTGAACCATGTTCTGCCTTCTCACAAACTGCTGATGAGATTCAGAGCCCAGGATAGAGGGGTGCTGTGTCAGAGGGCTGCAGTGCAAGAATCTAAAGATGGGAAATGATTTCAGCGCAATCTGGTGACCAAATACGGAATGTTGCATACAGTCATGAAGACAAGAAGAAATGCCAGTGTGGTGGTAATCACTTCGAAGCCATGCTTGTTTGTTTTTGGTTGCTCATGCAGTTTGGAGTGTGATGTCATATGATTATTTCATTTTAATCCAAAAAATAGTGTCAAAAGAATCACTCGATCTTGAGAGGAAAAGCATACAGGTTCATAACTATGCATCTTTATCCACTTTACCTGCCCTGCATTGTACACTCCCTCTCACATTATAACCAGCAAATGGCTCTTTGGCTTTAACTCTGAACTGCCAAATCACATGGTTCATTACTGTAATCATAATCAAGACTTCCTGGAAACATGAGAGTCAGTACACAAGTCAGTGTGGAAGAAGTGTAGGTGCAGGAACAGCTGATGCACAGGCAGCTCTTTGTGACCCATGCACAGAGCTCAGTTGTCTGAAGGCCGAACACACGGAGCACAGAAGGAACAATGCACAGCTAACATGAGCCACAATAGGGTCAGGACATGGGCCCGTTCAGCTCTTCCTGCCCTCAGTGGGTGGTGCACGACTACACTGTGTCATGACAGAACATGTAGGACAGGGGCAGCAGAGGGGTCCCATGAATTTGTTTGAAGAAGCCCAGGCTTTCAGCTGAGCTTCTTACAATCTCAAGGCTTGGAGTTGAAGAAAACATTAGAACCACATTCTGACACATCCTGGCCTCACTTTTGTTATTAAATTAATCCCATTCCCCACAGGAATGCGAGACTTCATGAATGCTTAATATGGGTGGACGTATCATGATGCGAGTGGCTAACTCATCTAAAGCAACCAATGCCCCTTTGCTGTAGACAGTAAATCTCCATCAGTTACACAAATCAGCGATCGACAGCATATGGTAGCTCCGGCCAGCACGAGTCTCGTAAGGGTTTCACACCTCCCGAGCCTTCATCTTGCCATTCCCAGGCCAATACAGGGCCTGGATAATGCTAAAGAAGCAGGAGCCTCCTAACCCGCCTCCCTCTGTTAGTGGCAGACACAGCTAACGGGCTCAGACACAGCTAACGGGCTCAGACGCTGCTAACGTGTCTCAGACGCTGCTAACGGGCTCAGACGCTGCTAACGGGCTCAGGAAAGCGGACTGCAGACTTCCTGCAGGTGAGCCACAGCAGGGAGGAGGAGGTGGGCGGCGTGTTCAGGATGTTTTTCCCGGAGGCCTGAGAGGAAACCGCACGCACTCCAGCATGGACGCGTGGGCCAAACACCGGGCCGCGAAGCTACCCGCTGACGGCCTTTCTCAACGACGACGGCCGTATGGTAGAGAACACAGCCTCAGAATACCGGCGCAGAATAGCACAGACATTCACCTCCGGCCGGGGAATCATCTTCCCACCTACGGCAGAAATAAAACGGTTAAATATAAAACATAATGAACGCAGGTGTGAAAAGAGAAGCGCTGAAGTGCAAAGCCAAATCAGGAAGGGGAGAACAATGGTGCGACTGCCTGAACCCCGCGTGCTGTGGGAGCACTGTGCAAGGGGGCCCACGGCGTGCCGGATCCACAGCCGGGATGATCTGGTGCTCGTGGTGCACCGCATCGGATGATGAGTGGACCCTAGCACAGTGTCTACAACCCTGGTCCCAGAGAGCCACAGGATCTGCTGGTTTTTGTTGTCACTTTGCACATACTTGATCAAATAAAGCAATCAATTACACAGTAAACTCACTTCACTTTGGTCTGAACTGGGTGCTGATTTTAAAGTGAAAACAAAAAACTAGCAGAGCTTGTGGCTCTCCAGGACCAGGGTTGCAGACCCCTGGCCTAGTGCTCGACACAGACAGCCCCGAGATGAAAGCAGCCCCTGAGTGGCCTTGAATTCAGCACCTGAACAGTCCCCTGGGACACTGGTCTGACGAGGTGCCTACGTGTCCACTAAAATAAAAAGAACAGAGCAGCCAAAGGTGTTATGACTGTAAGATGGACGAGTGAGTGGTGAAAACCCTCTGTGCCCTACTGTCCCTTGTAATACTTACTGCAATTGTTTTCCGGTAAAACCAAAAAGGCATTTCAAATGGATATACATACAGGTATAGATAATCTGATTTAACAATATTGATTTTATACACAGTTACATTCCAGCTCATCCATTTTGGCTGCCCTGCTCTTGCATACATTACACTGTTGCTTTTGACAGCCTGAAATGGGCTAAAAAGTACATCTATTTATATATGCATATCCCTGTAACGATAAAACATCTTCTATTTTATTATTATTATTATTATTGAAAACCCTTTCTGCTGTTTTTATGTATTATTTATTGCTCTGTGTATGTAATGGCACATTTATTAATATCATTTTCTTTTAAGTCCTGGAGAAGAACTACTGCCATTTTAAAATGACCTCATAGCAGTAAAATTGTATTCTGCACAAACAAAAACCCATGTCACACTAGCCCATCCATTTTCATCCCACAAAAATGGCCACAGACATCAAAAACAAGCATTATTTATTACCGACCATATTCCACAGTTATAAGCCAATCATTGATTCCAGCATCACCGAACACACAATCACGCAGTGCAACACTCATCACTCCATTTCTTTCTGCTGCCCTCTGGTACACAAACATGCTGGAGAGCCCCGGGCCAGCAAGAGCCTGTCAGGGAGCCATAGAGATGGCAGTGCCAAAAAATAAATTAATATTCTGTTTACAGTTATGGGATCCCTTTGATGAAGCGCCACCATGACGATTTTCGCACTCTTGCACCTTCGGGAGGACTTGCCGAGACTGGCCCAGACGTGCGGCTTTGGGAAGAGACGTACGGACCAAGGAACCAGACAGGAGGCTTGCACGGAGCTCATCTTTGAAATTTAGCTTAAAGCCAGGCTGCTCCGAATGCCGTCCAACAGCAAGGATTTAAGCTGGTCTGTACACAAGCCCAGCAACAGCACAGGACACGTATGGTTTCCTGTTTCAAAACTGTTTGTTAATTATTTGAAATTTATTGTATTAGCATGAATATCTTGCCTGTACAGCAAGATCCATCTTATTCTGCAATAATATGTCCTCACTGTAGTCCACCCAAGTCTTTCCAGAGTACAATATTACATAACATGAGAACGGCTGACAAAATTATATTTTGGCTGAGGATAAGGTCATATAAATCATTACAGAACGTTTTTGTAACAATTTGCCCAATAGGTGTTTGCTAATGTGGACTTTAATAGAAGTGATACTACCAGGTCTACAGAGGCCCTCATTGCAGTCTCGAAAAAACTGCACATGAGCAACAGCCAAGATAACAGACTCTACCATCTCCTAGTTGGGAAGATAGGGTGTAGAATTACATATTGATCTAAAAACAGACAGAGAAATCATATGTTTCTGGGCATACCAATTCACTCAGAATATATAGTGCAATAAATTGTGTATTGCGCCGATTCATGTTAAAATCTCTATATTTCTCATGTGTAGTTGAAATCAGGAGCCAAGGATGAGATTGAAAAGTGGTTATTGGGTGTAGCTGCAAATTGGACCCCCGCCTCTCGCTCAGCGCACCAAACAAATGTTTTAGAGGGTTCAGAAAGCATATCATCTCTCCCACCATTTGGGCTTGTTCTATTCTCCCCGCCCTCCAGTCTGCAGAAGCAGGAATGCTTTTACAGCTATCTCCATGGTAACAGGGAAGACCCCCAAGCGTTGCCTGGGCAACCAGTGACCCGGGTGCTCTCTCAGAAAAAGTGTTGGAAGGGAAAGTCCTGGCTTGCTTGTGTATTTAAAAAAAAAACTGATGGGGCAGCATTCTGTTAATGTGTAGTATGGTTTCGTTGTTTTCCCCTATGGAGGTGAACAAGCTGCGGCTTGTGGGTTATTTAGCCATTTCCTCAGCCACGGCCTTCCCCAATTTATCCTTCAGGTACGCCACCCGCTGCCAGTCGCTTTTCAGCTCTTGCCACTCGAAGTAGGGCACCTGAAGAGGACAAACAAAACAAAACAAGTGTGAACATTTTTACCAATTTCATCCAACTTCACTCTCCATCTTCACTCTCCCCAATACTTCGGACTGTGTTTCGTCCCTTTGAGCAGACTGCACCTTCTTTTCACCATTTTATTGTTCCTGTGGATATTTCAGTATTTTACTTCTTTCCCAACAAATTCCACACTGGTATTTATTTCAAGAAGTACCCTTGAGAAGTATTCTACATTACTATATTAATGAACTGTCACAGAAATGTTCTGGTACTCTAAGGGGTCATGGGCTCTGAAAGTTTGGGAAGCCCTGCTTATGCTATCTGCTACGTCTGCATATGTGCACTGCAGTCTCTGATACCTGAACATGCAATTCATGACATGGTTATATTCACCTGCCAAAACAAAGCCTGATTCAATATAGATGCAGTCATGCGATCTTTCCTTCTCCTCCTTTTTTAAACTGCATGAATGCTTTCCTTTCTTCTTGATGCACAGAAGTTGTCCACTTATCTCTTTAACAGCTTGCCCTTAAAATAAGGACCGTGTCCCACTCCACTCTTGCACCTTGTACAGGCACCCTGTCCCCAGGTTACGAACGAGATCCGTTCCTAAGTCTGTCTTTAAGTCGAATTTGTAGGTAAGTCGGGACAGGTACATACGGTTCTTATTGAGCGCCAGCTAGTCAAATGTTTGTCTTAGTATATAGTATACATTTTACTACATATACTATATATAAGCCGTGCAATGTTTTCATGAGCGTCACAAAGTAGTGCGTGCGTTCGTTCGTTATTACGAACTATTGTATTTAACTCTAATTTTTAATATAATAGGCTTTATGGCAGTCCGTTCGTGAGTACGAGTTGTCCGTAAGTCGGACGTTCTTAACCCAGGGACTGCCTGTACCTGCATTGTTGACTTTTTAAAGCCTGCTTAGCCTGGTGATTGGCCATTTAATCTCCCCGTCAGTAATAATCCTATTCTATTGGACAACAGGGCATGAGAAACATCAATGTATGTCATAGCCTAGATGTCAAGCCTTAAAACATACATTGATCCTTACATGTAACGTATAAGGATACACAGACCGGTATGTGACCATGTAGAGAAAAGCACTAGTTTTACCACTTCTCTCATGTCCAGGTATCTCCCATAAGTAACACTTATAAGATGCAAAAAGGGGTACTAAAAAGAGTTAACCTAATACTTTACCCATAACCTGTCTACACTCAAAAAATAATTCACTGCCTCTACTATGGCTAACTCATCAGTGTGATTAAGTTGAATCATCAAGTAAACTTTTTAAAGTTACTTTTATACTCAAATCGTTTGCAAATTGTGGCTTCAATTTTAGTGTACCGTGTACCAAAGCAGGAATTTAATTTGGGCCTTGATGAATTCACCATAAGTTCAGTGGATAGCACAGCCACCTCTCACCCAGGTAGACAGGAGTTCAATTCCTGCCTGTTCCTTACAGAGTTCATTAGGTGGATATACATTGTTACAAACTTCAGACAAACTTGTAGTGTGTTACAAACCTACACAGTTGACCAATTAAAAATGTTAAGATTTCCATTTATGAAGGAAACCCTCACTGGTTGTAATGAAACTAGCTATGTTAGTCTAACAATTATAAGCTCATAGCATTTACCTAATAATACTCAAAATTCCTCAAAACCTCAATGGAAATGGTTATCTTAATATTTTTGAGTAGAGCGGTGAACTTTTTTAGAGTGTACATTTACTGGGCTGGTCACATGTAAATTAATACAAGGCAATCCCTTGTTACAAAACAGAGCTTTTGTTTTGCAAAAGACCAATCGTAACTGAATCCAGGCTAGTCAAAAAAACATCCAGATGGGTAAAGGCAAGGTTGCCATTTACCTGCTGCCCAAAGCCACCAGTGCTGTTATTCCTGTAAGCCTGCCAGGGACGTCAAGCTTACAGGACTGACCTAGATGCTACGTGTTACAGCTTTCATTCTGAGGAGTGCCTCAAAGCTCCACTACTTATGTGATGGACAGACTGGGCCCTCTACCAGACCAGGCCCGGGGCCAGTTTGAGAGCATGCCAGGGACCACAAAACCCTGCACCCTCCCTGAACTGCCAATTGTGCAGCCAAACTGGGAGAAATGCATTGCCATACACTGCATTGGCAGACTTTTGAACAGCATGTCAAGCAGGCCTTGGGCACAAACCAGTCTCCCAAGAGTGATAGAGGGAGAAAGGGAGAGAGAGAGAGAGAGAGAGAGAGAGAGAGCTGCTCATGGTAATATTTGAAGGTCTGAAATACATTTCAGAGGGCTCAGCGAGATGATGCAAGTGCCAATTATAGGAGAAACTTAAAATCCAATTACCCTGTGGTTAATTTGGTCCGGTGGGGAGAGAGATTGACAGTCTCACACTTCCCATGCACCTTGTGTGAGCAGCTCTTCCTGTCTCTTTCTATAAATGTGCTTGCATATTGATAAGGCATGCTGGGATACACAGTACACGCTCTGCAAAGCCCTGCTTCAGCCGAGAGCTGGGACAATACCTAGTTAACCCCCTCTGTAGCACCCCCTTTTATTAACACAGGCCTGAAAATGACATATCCAAAATAAAAAAGTAAAAAAGTTACTATTCTCGAATCCTTTTAACTACAGGCATAATCCTGCTCTCAAAAACAACATTAGGTATAAAGTCTCAAGAGCGTTTTTGCCGGTGCATAATGTTCTCAGTATGCGCACTGAATGCACTTATGGTTTGTTCACACCGGAGAAACAAATGCGTGTCATTTTATGTAAGCCTAACAACATTGACAGCATTATAAATGCAATTTCAGTCGTCACTACAATTGCTTCCCATTGGCTAACTGTGTACTATGAAGAAGTGAGGCTCTCCTTGTTAAGTCATTGCTTGCACACGGCAGGTCCCATTGGCTATACTGAGGCACTGCTTGACCAGTACTGGTCAGAGAACCCTTTTAGGTGGGCCCATCTTGTTCCAGAGAGTATATATAAACCAGAGATAGAAACATTTATTATTTATACAATACTGTCGGCATGTATGCTACGGCGAAATGAACAATGATAATTTCTCAGAAGAATTGCTAGTGAAGAAGTAAACAATGGACATTCTATTGATGTTTCTCTGAGTTAGCAAGTTTGTTGGACTAAAACTTATGATGAATATTGTTTGCAGGACCCTTGCAGCTTTACCGTGTCATCAGTGGACTTTCAAAATGCATAGAATGTAACCTGTTTTGTGAACCTGTTTTGCTTCCACGTGACACAATAAGGAAGCATTGTCACTATAACATTGGCATTGTAAAATAGTTTATAGAGATAGAACCATGGGTTTTAACACTTTCACATGATCTATTGTGCAACCAGATTGTTATGTTGCACCAGACAAGACGAACAAGACTTTTTGTTATACTGGAATGGTATAATGACAATAAATTCAATTGAAGATTGATAGAAAATTTCACTGTCAAAAATGGAATGAATGCAAATAAACCCGCACCTCAGGGTTAATGAGCCTGGTTATCCACTCAGCGAAAAACACAAGGGTGTGATGGAAGTCTACGAAAATGTGCGCCAGATTACTACTCCAGCATCACCACAAGTAACTGGAATGGCACTGGGACCAGGAATGGGATGATCCTGGATGACTTCCTGCTTAGGGAGGGGAAGTCACGTGAATGGATTTCAAAACTTAGATGAGCAGCCCATCTGGAGTGTTTCCATGACACCTTGCTCACTGCATACCTCCCTGTAGTCTTCCCCTGAACAGCACCCTTGCGGATAAAAAAAATGGGTGGGTTCCCAAAATATGGCAGCCTCCATAAACCAACCATTTTGGAGCGTGTCATAGGCTCTGGTGCAGTCTCCTCTCGAGAAATGCTGCCCTGTCATCAGCCAGGGCACCCGGGCTGATCCCGGCTCTGGCGGGAAAGCGGCTTGGCGGGGGATTATCCCGGGGTGTCAGGGGGATAATCACGGCAGCTCTCAGAAACCCCGACACAGGCAGGCAGGGCTGCTGGGAGTGGGTGGAGAGCTTGAGCAACCGCCACAGAAGGGGGCGAGTGGGAATGAGCGCGTGAGAAGATGGATTAAATGAAAGCGTGATTCAGACCGGGCAGTACAGTGTGACTGAAACTGACATACACTCAGTGGCCACTTTATTAAGTACTCCCACCTACCAGGTAGGGCCACAGTAGGGCAGCAGTTTCTGTGATGCTGGAGCCACCACTCTTGGCACCAACAATCGTACCATGCTTTATATACTGACTTACAGCTACGTGATGAGCTGTTAGGAGGAGCGGGCTATTTGCGCTAAGAATGTACCTAATAAAATAGCCACTGAATATACAGTAGATTGGTTCTCTATGACTCCTGTGTGGTTTGTGAAAACAATGTGTAATGAGGAATGGGCTCTGAGCTGACCTCTTGGTAATCTTGTACAAACTTATGAATATGAAGAACCTCAGTGAAAATGTACATGGACCTAAAAACCACACACCAAGTCAAAAACTCTTGCAAGGTTGAATTATACAAGCTTGGGACATTAAAACCGCTCATCGAACACTTCCTCACCTCCACAGTAAGGAAGCCGGCCAGCTGCAGGTGGCGTCTCTGCATTGCGAAGCGCCCCAGCAGGTCCTTACTTCTGGAATTGTAGTTTGGGAATTCTCCAGCCAGGAACGCAACCCTGCAGACACATCACACATTCACACCAATGAGGTTTTTTTTTTTTTTTTTGTTTGTTTACTTCTTTTTAATCGGCATCAGACAAGCAACATGACAGCGAGTAACACATGGAGAAGCATACCGCAGACATTTAAGACTCTGGGTGGGATTCAAACGCACAGTCAGCAAGTGGGCATATACAATTCAATCAAACCTGGATTACTCTGACACAGTATTTTAGGCTGATTCTCTCACCATATTGAGATACAGCAACAGAACAGGGGGTGATATGATGATTTCATATTGCCACCTCACCAGTACACTTTCAGCCATGTTACGTGTATTCATGCAAATCATGGCGATCATTTAATGAAGTTTTCTGAAAACCTACTTGGGGTATGATGGCTCACTTCCTAAAACAGGAAAAGCCACAGTTATCATCCAGACATCTTCAAAACAGATGGGCATATTGTGAACCCCTACTTCTTAGCCAATGAAAAATGAAAATGAGTTCTGAGTCAGCACTGAGTCATTGACACCATGATTTGCATCTAACTGGTCAGGCCGGAGAAAACAAACCAGCCATTTTGTGTGAAATATGCTTGCTTGGGTGACACTTTTCTACCATTATATGTCATTATATATAGCACTTAAGTAACTGCTGGTCCCAGGTCATTGACTTCAACAGCTTGTTTTTACTTAATGCAATATAATATGATATGAGGTGAGCACTCTGTATGTGGTGATTAATATGCCACCTGTTTATGGTCATGCAGCCCTTACCATGACAGGATGCGTGAGCCAGAAGCACTCCACAGACATCCAACAGGCAATTGATGGCAAAAGCAGCTTTTAATCAGCATGGTACAGTTTCCTATGGCAGCAATATGTGTTGCCTTATGTGGTTTTCTTCAGGCAACACTTACTGAATGATAACCATTTTAACCAGGTGCAAGCTAAATCATACACTTGGTATGAATTTATGCTATGCTATACTCAGTAATCATCATGAAATTCATCATAATACAGATTACCACAAAATACTTAAACTAATAATTAATTGTGTGGAATACTCCAACCCGTTACATGTTTCATAGCAAATTCTTTGTCTGCAGTTGATATATCTTCATTGTGGAAAACATGTTTTGATTTATCATGGTCTGTCCCTATTATTTTTACATGAAATAATTACCAGCATATCATACTGTATGACCCAAGCATTATATAAAAAAGTAAGAAAAAACTATATTGTTTTTTATCACTATGATATTTTCAACATCCACTCTCTAAAATATTTAATTTCTTTCAACTTTTTTTCATCGCGTAGGTTGTATGCCATCAACATTAGTAAAACAGTGGATGTTGGTAAGTTGGAGACAGGTAAACAGATTGTTTGAATGAAGCTCGGCTCACTTGCCCTTTAAACCTTGTGCCTGGGCACTACATATCATTGCTGACAATTTTTCCTGCCGCCGTGGGCTATGCGTGGCAAATTGTGGTCACTCACTCACTCACGGACAACCTGAGAGGGACGTTTGGTGGGACACATGCGCAGGCGGTGCTTCGTTTAGTAGGACGCACGCGCAGGTGCATCTCCCAAAATCAGCACTTCGAACGGCACGAGATTTTTAAGCACAGCTTTATCGCCTAACTTTAGCTAACCCTAACGTTAGTGGTTTGCTTACTTTACTTAACCTAGTTAACGCGTACCACCGATACAGATGTATGGACACACGCAGGACAACAAATCACGTTACAGAGATGTGGACATGCCATAGCTAGCTAGCTATATATTGTTAGTCAAGTTTTACTCATGACACTTTGTACAGGTGCGCCGTGGGTCTGGACGGTTTTGTGCTTGTTTGGGTTTTCCCTTCCTATTAGCAGAAGGCTGATCCTTACGGACATAATATTGGTTTGATTGAACCTGACAGAAATGATAGCCTTATTTGAATGAACTGCATTTGCCATGAAGTGTGTCTGAATCTAGGAGGTCTGGTTTTATCACAATAACAACCTCAGCCAGCCTTTGGAAGGGGTGGAAATAAATGCACTGTAGTTTGAGCCAGGCCAGGTTTCACTAGAAAAAGGTGAGCGCCCCAGGTACAGGCAGCTTCCGCTCAGCCCAACAGGGAGTCCATTCTAACACCAGGGACAGCTCAAACAGCCACGTACTGGGAGCAGTCCTGGGCCAAATACCTTACCTGAAATACTTTGGCTCTAGTCAAGTCCTACCACTTCATGCCATTTTCAAACAAATGTACATTTTCAGCAGTATTCAAAAAGTAATTGTTTGATACGACTGCAGTTTGGTTAGTAAGATTTTTTTGGTGGCAATTCTCAGAAATCTGCTGGTATTTCCACTCCTGATCTGATACTTTGAGAGACACTGCAGGTGGGGCCTCACCTTCGGGCCCCCTGGGGCATCGGGGAGCCCCCTCCACCCACACAGAGGTGAGGAGCTTCTATGGCCAGCAGGTCCATCGGCTTGTTGTCTGAGTCCACAACCAGCTCCCCATCTGACAAGGAACAAGGGAAAATCCAATAAATGTTTTGCTTGTTTTCATGAAAGCATGTTTGCCACAAAATGTGCACAAATCAAGAGGTGCATAAATAAGTTTTACACTAGGACTCAAAAACAGCAAAAACTCAAGTTAAGTAAATTAATTTCTCTTAATGGCACGAAAACAAGCCTCAAAGTTCTAATATAAAAAAAAATGTAAAAAATATATTTGAACTTGGTTCATCTCATCATAAAAAAATGGCTATAATGTAGTCCACAAGAGCCTGATACTATTCTCTTTTGACCTTCACAGGTAAGCCTAAAACATCTCCTTTGCCCCCACCTAATGTCCACCCGTATATTGTGTTGACTCCAGCGCGGCAGGTCCCTCCGCTGCTCTCCGTCAGACTCTGCAGCGCCTCCTTCAGGCTGGTCTGGAGCGGTGTGGATCTGCTCTCCTGGGTTAAGGCTGAAACAGGCTGGCTAAGGACAGCCGAGGCCTCGGAGGGACACAGGTTCTCTAGCTGCGCTGTGGCAGCGATGTGGAGCAGTTTGAGCCGGTAGTTCTCTGTACGAGAGGGGTTTCCACCTGAAACAAACAGCGCGAGAAAGAGCCATAAAGAGAAATGTTAGTGTACATTTTTGGGTACTTTTTACATAAGTGAGGATATCTATTGACACAAGAAACAAGTCTCCTGCTGCCAATTTCCTGTTTATACAAACAAATCTCAGGTAATGGCTTTTCACCAAAGTCATAGTATTAAAAATATTCCAGTATTCCCCAGTAACCCAGTATATAATACAGCCTTTCCTATTTTTGCTATTCGAAACACACCATGGAAATATCATTATTTCACTCTGGTGTTTGAACTGATTCAGACAAGTGTCAGCAGCAGTCTATAAACACACTTGTGATTGTGCGTAGGAAGGGCATAGTCTGCCAAGCTTTTTACCGAGATTGTTTAATGTCAGTGAATGACAGAGTAATGAGATAATGGGAATTCTTTGACACCCTGTTATCACAATTTTTTCAAATATGACTGTGACCATGACAATTAGTCTATGAGCTCATCATTCCTGTCTCTGGATTTTCTGCATTTGTACACCCACACAGGCAGTCATCAAAATTCAGAAACAGAACTGTCAGCATTATGCCACATAAAACATCCTACATTCCAGGCTTATTTACAAATTCACTAACTTGTAACATTAACCAGCTAGGCAGCTAATGTTAGCAGTGTGCATGCTGGCATGGCAATGGAGAGAATAGAATGCTTTTTGCCAATGAAAATGGCATTTAAAAAAAAAATACATTTCAACATCTGAAAAGCAAAACATAAATCATCTGTCTAGGTGACAGCATTTACATCAAAGTGGAGGTGAGATAGCTGTTACCACCTAATCCGACATTTCAAGTATCTCTGAGAAACAAAATGTAGGGAAGGAAGCAAAATGTGACAGGGTAGCAATTTTCACACACATATGGAAGAAAATATTACTAAGCAGGAACAAAATAACACCACAAAGGTAACATCACAGACACAGAGAGTATGTGTGACTTTTTGTTTTAGACACAATCCTCCTTTGCATTTGTGCCCGTTTTTGAACTTGACCTCTCAAAAGAATTAAATAACCTTCCTTGTTATTAGGGATAGGGATAATTGGTGATGTGATGCTATTTGGATCCATGGTGTGGTTTGAGAGTTTCTTCCCACAGAAGGCAAGATGGCCCCCCTGTGTATGTAAACCTGTAGGCCAAATAACCATCATTGTAAATCTACTGCTCGCCAGCCTTGCTCCAGGAAGAGTCCAGTGTATGAAGGAAGGGGATGGTGATGTGTCAGGAGGAGCAGCTGAAGTATTTTGTTTGAGGAATTAAGTCTATTTACGCTTTGGAGATACTGTAGTTCCACTTTCTTGTGAGGTAGCTGTCCTTGCTAAATTACCTACCAAAACTAATAGGGTGTAGTTACCAATACCATTTAAAAAAAAATGTAACCAATGCATACACACTGCAAAAGCTGGCAATACAAAAACCCATTTGGTGTTTTTAGCCAACTAGGTTTTAATGACAATAATCTTGGATTTGCAACTGGGATTCATTTAATAAAATTTGTAAAATATGATTTATTTATTCTTTTACACAGCAACATCTGACCTCGCCTGATAGCACACCAGTGTGCTGCAGCACATTGGTTGGGAAACACTGCTTTAAGACCCAGTGAACACTGACATCTTCTGGTGGGACCTGGGATTGCAAGCTTAATCAACTTCCTGTGGGAGCTCATTGTCCAAATCTATGCTGTTCCTGTCTTCATTATGTTGGGTACAAAAGAAACAGAGAGTAGAACTCAAAAAATGGCAGTGAGTGCTCTCTACCTCTTGACTCAAAATGACAAGAAATCATAATGAAATCACTATATTAAAATGCCTCCTTATCTTTGCCTACATTGCTTCATATTTTTACAGCTGAATTCTCAAAAAAAAAACAAAAAAAAAAAAAAAAAAAACTAAGAAACTGAGGCCCAAAACCATGTCCCAGCAGGCTCCAGAACTACAGAAATGTGGGCAGAGAAGAACCTCGACTTCATTCACAACAAATATGGGGAACATATAGCTGGGGATAATGTTGGGTCCCTTACCTGTCAGTTTTCTGTGGAAGATGGGGTCCAGCACAGACTGCAGATACTGGGGCTTTGCTTGCTGCAAAATGCACAGAGACCAGACCAAGTCCGTCTGCAGGTATGGCTCCAGGTCCTTCACAGTTCCCTCCAGGGCCTCATGCACCTGCGGAAAATTTCATTGGCCAAAATCAGCCAACAGCAGACCCATTTCCAGTAGGTTTAGTCTTTGGTAAACCCTTTAAATACGAGGTGAAATACGCCAGATAGACCAGACGCCAGCAACTAAGATATGTATATTTAGAACCTTCTTTTTGTCCCCCTTGCTCTCCAATACCCAGCAAGGATCTTAATACGCCTGATTGACATCTAGTATGGGGGTACTACTGACTAAAAAATAAATAAATGTAACTGATCCACAAATAAATGCAGCTGATCCACAGATAAATGCAGTTTATCCAGAAATAAATGGAGCTGATCCACAAATAAAGGCAGGTGACCCACAATTAAAAGTAACTGATCCACAACAAATAAAAGTAGCCGGTTCACAAATAAATATAGTCAATCAACAAAAAACATAGCTGTTTCACATTTGTGTATCGCTTGTGGCTTACTGTAGGCCCTGCACAAACACTCATTTTAAAACATAACCATAGACAGCGCTAGTGTCATTATAGTGCTGACGACACATTGGTGAACTAAAACTTCACAAAGACAATGAAGTGGTTTCACTGGGACCAAGGTTTGAAGGCTTCTGTCGTTGATCAGCAGCATTTATTTGTGGATCTGCTGAATTTATTTATTTATTTATTTTTGAGACAATAACACCCCCATACATCTAGTGCTGTCAGCAAAATATCCTTATGTGCATTGGGAATTGTTTTAAATCTTTGCACCTGACTGAATGTACTGTTCCCTCACAAAACACAAACTCAGCTATGCCTTAACAATCAATGTATTTCTTTCATAATCTATTTTTTTCTCCCAAGGTCCAATTATTTTTGCGCAAAGGTTGGTGGAATAATTGCAATGTTGGTCCCTTGTGGCAGAAAGTGGACGCGGCAGGAAAGCATCGATTTAACTTTTTGAACGACGTTGCATCTTCCAAACGATATGCCTCTCTGTGTGAATGCCCCAGGATCGCCCCCCCTCTCTCAGCAAGCACACCCAAAGCCTCCCCACAGTCACCTTGCCGTAGAACTCCTCGGCTTTGCTGGGCTGGAAGTTGAGTCGCGCGAGAGACAGAAGCAGGCTGCAGACCTGCATGGTGCTGTATTTCTGGCTATTCTCCAAATAGTGCTGCAGGTACACAAGAGCAAATGTCAGTAAACAATATTTGTGACAACCCCATTACAGATATTAAAGACATATTGTGTTGGCAGTCGTTAAAACATTAAAACAGCTCAAGGTAATAGCACATAACTTTAATTTATGCAACATGCATAAAGCGCTGGTCCTCTCACCAATTTTTATCCTAGTAGTCAGTGGGGGCAAATTAGTCTGATTTACAATGTAAGAAAAAGGTATGAAAACTGGATTTTTGCCTTAAGGGCATTTCAAAAATTGTGAAGAGTCAGCAAGTGTGAGACAAACAGGAAATAAGATTTGGGTCGAATGCATTCTGAAAGCAATTCAATAAATCCACATGGAATGTCTTGTGATATCTCTACATAAATACTCGATGGTCCCTCTAACCCATAGAATATTGCGTCTTTGGAACCAGGAAATTCCTAAATCCGTGTTTAACACCAATTAACTTGCATTCTGATAAAAATCCCTTTTTGTCACAATATGCCTCAGGGTAATAGTAAAATACAAGTATGTTGCTCATAATTTTATTATGATACTTGTAACAGAAGCAGGATGAAATAAGCTACAAATAATGCTTTGGCGTTCTGTTCAAAATGCATTTTTGCCACACAGGCTAATAATACTAATAATAAAAAACCACATGAGCGATTTCTGTTTTATTTGCTCACGTTGCAAAATCTACAATGGCGTAAAAAGACTTTTCAGGCAAGCCTCTGAAAAAGTAGGTAGGTTTTTTTCTGAAAACAGTTTCCACACTCACTATGCCCAGCCTCAGAGCTTCTTGGAGATAATCCTATGACAATACTGTATTCCTAACGGCAATGCAGTAATCGCCTTAACTATTCCAACTTTTTCCAGAATTTTGGATCTTTTCTGCTCAGAAAATGCAGAATCCTGCATTAACCAGACCTCCGATACTACTCCAAAAACGGCAATTGTTTTGGACAAAGATTGCACCCCTATATTTTAAAAAATACTTAACGGAATATACTTGACTCAAACTTCAGTTTTATTCCTACGGACGGATAAAAAATTGGACTGATTCTAGGATATGAGTCTGTGAACACTGACTCCAAAATGAATGGTAACAATTCTGTAAAAGTGTATTGCTGAGGACAGATGGGGGAGGGGTGTGGGGACACAGTGGAGGGCACAGACCTCGGTGAAGCACTCGAACAGGGGAAGGTGTAGCCACTTGAGATAAGCGAAGGACTTCGCGCAGCGCATGACATCACTTGAGCTAAGCTCCGCCTTTCTGGGCAGGAGCTCTGCTGCGATTCGTTGAAACACCTGGGTCTGCTTGAAGTTTAGCTTTCCTGACAAACAGAAGGATGGATGGAACAGAAGACAGACAGGGGGTAAGTCTCTCTACACCCAGAATTAAACCTGCCATGTGAACTACAGCTACACACATTTTAACATACTACTGCAGAAATGCAAAGCTCATTCTAATTTCTTTCCAAATCAGTCAATCCAGTTGATGTGTATGCAAACCTCTTCCAAAAATGAACTGGATATTGGATTTTATAATACGTTTAAATGACAATGGAAAAAACTTCTTACTTAAAATGAGTTTCACCCTGATTTGTTTCTGTTGCTAAGCAAACTGACATGTGTGCATAGTCTTCATCATCATGCTGACAGTTGCTTTAAGAATGAGCCACTTATGTATTCATCATCAAAGACCGAATGGTGGGCAGCGCACAATCTTACACACTCAAATGACTTGAAACAAACAGCCGAGTGTCATAACTGCTAAACATCTAAAAGCATCTTTCAAGTGTCTGCCATCGCAATTCATTTTTTTCCCCATTTAGTCTTAGTGTAACTGCAGCCATCATACATTCATCACTGATCTCAGAGAGGGAGGGATGCAAAACACTATGTGTATTTCTTATTATTTTTTAAACTGCCGTAGGATTGTAAATTATAATCTCTGGCAGGACCATATTAATGTGAGCCGTTACAATGTGCAGAATATTGCCATTATCAAAAGCTTACACGGTAATATCCGAACCGAGCAGAAAGATAACATTGGGTGTGCTTGCCCAGGAGTCGAGGCTGTTAAGATCCATGCATCCCAGCCCATAGAGAGTTGCTGTAATGACGACTGTGAGCAGCGCACTTACAGGTGCAAGGTAAAAATAACCTCAATGACGAGGAGAAACGGCGCCACATTGCCCTCGCTCCCAGATGTGATGATCCATAGTGCAGGCACACATGGCGCAAACTATAAATCATCACATTTGGGCTCAACTGCAGTGTTCAGGAACCATTTCTCATCCAGTTAAAATAACAGTAAACACTTTGGCGAGTTGAATAAAGAAAATCCAAAAAATGGATATAAAGGCACACCTTCTTTAAATTATTTTTTAACCTTCAAATATCACTTATCATAGCATGTATTATACTTGAAACCTTGAAATTTTCAGGAAGGAACTCAAAGCCGATGTCCCCGAGCGGCACTAGCATTGAAATTCTGGGTGCATTTCAAGGACATTAAATCATCCTACATTATTCTTTTGCGAAGCAGAAGCCCTTATCCAGAAACGTGTGTGGCTAATAACTATTTTTAAACATACTTAATCATTTACACAGATAGACGTTTAGGGAGGTAAATGGCTAAGGCTAGCTCAAGGGTACAAGGACTGTGCCAAACAGAGATTTAAACCTGTAAACTCAGAGTTACAGGCCAAACTGCTTAACCACTACAATGTTGCATGCTTGAATGTGGCAGATTCTCCTCTGAACTAAGCAGGTGTAAAGTCTAATGGCTAGCCCATTCTCTAGAAAAAAAACTATACTATACAAGAAAACTAAAGCCCTATTACCCCTCTACAATGGCCAGTTGATTCCCCGGTTTACATTTTGCCATTTAGAAAATATCTATAGTAGAAATATTTACATATTGTTCTATGTCTAAAATGGTACTAGACCAAACAATCTACTGAGTCACAGACTAATCTACCAAGAGCCCTCACCACAGGCAAAAGCAACGTCCAAAAGCAGGGGCGTGTTCAGCTCCGTGGACGGCTTCTGCTGGAGGTGGTAGGACAGCGCGCGCAGCAGGGGCACCGAGCGTCGGCCCTGGGACGCCAACGACAGCGCCACCCTTCGGATGTCCTCCGCGTTAAACTTCTCTGCAAGCTCCAGAGCCTGTGGGTGGAGGTGGGGGTGGGGGAAGGTAGAGAGAGAAACAGAGAGAGAGACACTGGTTAGATATACCTCAGGTCGTTGAAAGTAGGCAAATGTTCATATGGTCATATATTCATATTTGTGCCAAAGAAGTTGCTACGTCAGCATGGTAATATCTCATTTGAAAATACTAGCCAGGGCTATTCCAGGCCCATGTCAATTTATTACACTGAATTTTCCCAAGCACACAGTAAATAAGGTGATCTCCCCAAACTGGACTACACTCCTCCCAAATATCTGGTCACAGCCTATTCTAAAATTCTAGCCTAGGTTTTCTAGACTAGGCCATTGCAAATGGTGTGCTTTCAAAACTGTTAAAACTTACACCAAGCACTTTAACACTGACACATTTAATCATATTATATTATTATTATATTATTATTATATTATTAATTAATCGCAAAGTTTATTAAATACAAACATTAAACATTAATACATTTTAAAACAGTCTCATATAATATAAATAATGTATAATGCTATTTCTAGCTCTAGCCACAATAGCCACTACAGACGCTAAACACATGCATCAGTGACACTGAAAGGTGAGCAGCAGTTTGCGGACATGAAGGCAACTTCTGACAACCCAGCTCATCTTGCAGCACCGTTGATTAATAAATGCATGTGTTGAGAAATGCACTAAAACGTGCATTTCGCTGTGCACAACAAACGACTGTTCTTTTCTTTTCATTATGCCGTTCCATCAGAAGTAGACTATTTTATATTCGCCCCATTAGGCAATCATGAAGCTTGGAAAGAATTTTTTGTATTTTATCACTGGAAATTGCAACTCTTTTCAGTTGAGTGCTCACTTATTAGTGTGACGGTCTTCACTGTAGTAACATGGGGTCTCGATGACTTACCAACAAATGAGAAAAGACAAAATCTTCCGATTACCATTTGTCAATGCACCCCCTTTCTGTCAGCCAACGTTTAGCTGACAGCCATGTGCTTGGCATCATATAAACCCCTCAGCGGGCAGGCCTGTGATGCTCGTAGGCCTCACCTTGTCCTCCAGCTTGTCCATCAGCGAGGGAGAGAGGTGCCCTGCCCGGGCCATCAGCACGCTGGCCGTGCGGGCGTCGGCCAGCTCCGTCCAGCGCAGCTCCAGCTGTTTCAGCACGTTGTTCTGGAGCTCCTGCTCCTGCGAGCCAGGCCTGGAGCTGGCCCAGTCTGCCAGGAAGGCCAGCTGCCTGTAGGTGAAGCGCCGCACCCGCCAGAGGGCCTCCGTCTGCAGCGTGTGCATCACCACCGCCCCCGGGGCCACGCCCAGCTGGGACAGCGATCGCAGGAGGGACACCAGATTGCCGTTCCACACCGTTGCGACCTTTGGGGGGGGGGGGGGGGGTGGAGACCGTGTCAGGAGGCATTAAGGATCAGGACTAGGTGGATGCAAACGCATACCACAGTTGCTGTATGGAGCATGCAAACCCCATTTAACAATGGTTTTAATTATCACAGACTTCATCTGCTGCCCCCTTCTGAGCATGTGAGTTTCAGAAAACCGTTCATCCTTCATAATCACACAGCAACAAGTGCAGGAGCCAATCCAATCAACTGGGCAAAAGGCCCAAATCCCACACTTGAGGGACAAAGCAAGTGCTTACCGTGACTCACCCACCATCCACAACCATAGCATGTGTACATAATTCACACACACCTTAAACAGCAGATTTTCTTTAACCCAAGGACCATTCAAAAATGTTTCGCAAACTGCAGCCACAAATTTGGCACAGATCCTATTATTTAAATGTTTTAATGTGTCCTCATTTATTCTTCCTATATTTGGCACTGGCAACAGAGCCCCTCGGGTCTCCACTGCGCCACCTGCAGGCCGTACAAGGAACGGTGGAGCTGAAGCGCCTACACTCATTCACTCAAAAGCAAGTGACCACTTCTTCCAAGACAGGTACCAAGGGAGTGCCAATCGGAACAAAGGTAGGCTACATCCCTCACTGATGAGAACCAGCAGACTTTTGCCTGTCTTGGGAGGGACTAACGCATCAAGTAATGTCAAGAGCCCTGTCTGCCTAGAACCTATCCTACCCTTGGTAGCGAAAAGTCAACTGTTCACTCGGGACTCCAGGTCATAGTTGGATTATGATACAAAGCAGGCCTGAACTTGTAATGACTGGACTACAAATGGTAAATGGACTGCATTTATATAGCGCTTTTATCCAAAGCGCTTTACAATTGATGCCTCTCATTCGCCAGAGCAGTTAGGGGTTAGGGGTTAGGTGTCTTGCTCAAGGACACTTCGACACGCCCAGGGCGGGGTTTCAACCGGCAATCCTCCGACTGCCAGACAATCGGTCTTACCTCCTGAGCTATGTCGCACAAGGCTCAGCCTATGATAGTGGAGAGACACTCAAAGAGCTAGCACAGTTTTACACAGGTTTTACATGAGGCTTGTAAAATGTATTGACTCACACCTGAGAATCAAATGTTTTAAACATAAAGACAGCTGTATGTAAACTACAAATAAACTACAATTAGGTATGGCGACCTGAAGGGGTCAGCATACCTATCACCTGTCATCTCAATACAGTATTATTATTTTTGCTGCACTACTCTGTTGTCCACCTTACCTCAGAGGAAACCTTGCTCAGCATGTCCAGCAGCCTGTGATCATGTAGAAGATCTTTGCAGTCCAAGCCACCCTTTTCCACTGAGAGCTTTGTCAGTCTGATGATGCCGATGGCAGCCTGGTTGGCACCGCCGCCCCTGTCTGCCCACAACTGCAAGACGTCCTCAGGGCTGCCGGCCTTTCCAACAAGTTGTTCTAACTCCGTTTGCTTCACCGACAGGTCCTTGTCGTCCTCCTTGATCAGGCTGTGGCCCTCACACATCGCCCGCCACTGGGAATGCAGCTGCAGCCCCAAGGACTGAACACGCGCTGACTCCTCCGGGGCGAGCCGAGGAGAAAGGTGGGCAGCTGCTGAAGAGGCACCGATAGGGCACCGTGTCGCCAGGAGGCGGGCCCAACGGCCCAGGAGTCTGGTGGTCATCTGGAACGTTGCGGCTGCAGGTAGCACTGATCTCACAAGCTGAAAGCCAACGCCAACATCTCACAGGA
This sequence comes from Anguilla anguilla, assembly GCF_013347855.1. Lineage (NCBI taxonomy): Eukaryota > Metazoa > Chordata > Actinopteri > Anguilliformes > Anguillidae > Anguilla > Anguilla anguilla. Next base: position 48,364,465 of record NC_049201.1, on the reverse strand, counting down.
CCTGGACACTAAAGCACAAACGTATAGCATTCAGGACACCACAAACAACCGCGCTACACTGGTCTATGGTCTTGACCTATTCCTTCACAGAACCTATCAGATCACATGTGTAGTAGTTATCTGTAACGTTACATCGCAAAGTTAAAATATCAATCCCTGACAGTGCGTACTTATATGAATCGATTATATTAACCGATTCTTCATAGAATAATGCAATACGTGTAACGTCGGTAAGTGGAGGCTAGCTAGGTGATGTTTCTCAACGAACTCAATTATCTAGCTAGCAAGTTAACTTCCACCCGGAAACAAGAAACGACTATCTTTAATCAACGGTATGCAGAATGGCAAGAAAGTCACTAAATCTTTAATTTGGTCGACAGCAGACACTGAGCAACCCTACTATTTCCCATTCAACGTGACAAGATATTCTCTCAACCCATCAACGTTATAAGATATTCTCTGAACCCATCATCGTCAAGCGCGAATGCTGACCTTGTCGGTAGCACTCAATAGACATAGCATTTTGGTGTAACGTGGAAAAATGTAGCCATGTGTCAATGACTGTTGACAGCTTTTACAGATAATTACACTTCTTGTGTTATATGTAGGTAGTTATCCTTAAGGGCAAGGTACTTAAGTTAATATTCAAACTCACCCTATCAGGCTATTCCAGCAGTACATGCAGCCGACATTCACATGCGAGGTACACGGAGGTTCTGGTAGCAGGAGTCGCTTCAAATCTACGTCATTATTGCACGCAAGTCACGTGGTCACGCATCACGCTAGGTAGATAGACTCTTGATACGTTTTTCTACCTTTAATGCTTGGTACGTGGTCGTTGAAACGGATCATAAATATGGCAGGGGTCTTAGTAAATACAGTAAGTCATTCAGTAATTTAATTATCATAGTATTAGCCAGGATGCAACCTACATCAATCCCGATTAAAACGGTCGATCTACTTAGAGGCTCATAAACAAGAAAACATATAATGTAATATATTGTCAATGCTCAGTAAATGACAGAAACGTTTTTATAAAATGTTTTTGCTGGTAGCTACACATTGCTAAGTAGAATATTTTAGCGATTTTTCCCCATATTTGCACGTTTCCTCGGTTTCCACAACTGCCATTGAATATTACGCCACTTCATATTAACAGTAGTGCCCTCCTGTCACATTAACCTGCAAACTTTGGATTGATAGGTTCATATGCATTGCAACAAACTGGCAGGGTGTTCTGTTCTCTTTCATATCATACTCATATCACGATGAGCATAATCTCAATGATCCGTACCCTAGCGAGATGCATATGACAGTGGTTTAATGCAGCATGGAGTGGGAAATTGGGTGGGTTTGGGTTTTGTTCAAGGTACTGAGTCACTGAGAGTTGAAGCAGTGAATAGCATTATATTCATACCAGCCCAGGATGTGTCACTTGTGATTCTTTGCTAGTTGGATTTGGCTGTAATCAATCTACAGTTTGTGGGCTTTACAGGTCAGTGGAGCTTAGTCCACCTTTGTGAACTTGAATAATACGCAGTGCACTGACTTGGATGAATTCTGGGACATCCTTTGTTTGTTATGCTTTATAGCACATCGAGACGATTCCATGTGTACATACCAAATTAAAATAATGTCTCCAAGTTCTAATTAAAATTCTGGATGTGCTGATTTACCTGTCTGCATATATTTATCTCTTGTTTTTGAGTGGCATGTACCCACTTCAAGTTTGGCTGCCCACTCATGCAGTTACTTTCTATAGCCACAAGATGGCGGCATTGAAATAAAAACAAAAACTGATGCGCTCCAATTCATGCCACGCGCAGCTAAATGCTAACATTTCAATTTCTAAAGTCGTACAGTATGCAATAGGATGAATACGTGAATAAGACATTTATGTTTATTTCTATAGTAGAACCAATGTTATTTTGGAATTATGGACTTGAAAAGAAAGACAAGCACACATATGTTTAAGCTATAAGATCTCAATTTCAGCAATTTCAACATTTTGAAATAATAGAAAATGACCAGACCTAAAAGTGACCATACCTTTGTTAAATTATATGAAATGCTTCAACCCTATAGATGCCAGAAAAAAAATCTTTAAGATTGCTGACAATAATATGCCAACAATATGACCATTGATTTTGACTTGTATTCAGAACAAAATTATTTTTAAAAAGGCTTAAACATTTATGCTAATGAGGTAGTGGTAATAAGAATTGGCAAACCAATGTCAAATAATAGTTTAGCGATAAATATAGAGAATACGTTATTCCTACACATTCCTATTGTAAACTCAGCCATTTTAGAATTTTAATTTGCAAAACCCACCCTTCAATGTAAACTAAAACAGACTTATTATACTTGATTGCTTCTAATAATTCTCAGTTTAAAATAAGGGCACATTTCTCATATGTGTTTGACTTTTAGCAGATGAAAGAAAAAAAAACTTTATAGCTTAAAAGGCCAAGATGTTCAATAAAATTACTAATCCCTTTAAAGTAATTAAGTCTCCAGTGGAGGCCAGAGTCGATGTTTAATATTAGCCTTAGTGACCTGCAGCTTCTTTGTGTTCAAATTAAATTATCTCCACATTCATTCGAAAAACACTTGAGGGTTATCTATTGGGAGTGTATAAATAAACATTTGTAACATTCCTTGTCTGAGCCTGAATATTGCAGAATATAAATAATAATAATAATATTTGAACTTGGTGGTTCAGATTTCTTTCATGATTTTAAGCAGAAAATGAAACAAAATAAAATGAGCCTAAATGTCAAAATCAGAACAATATGTAAGCTCAGTTAAAATTGAGTTTTTTCTGAGCAAATTTTCATATTTGGGCCAAGTTACTTTATTGGTGTTACACCAACAAAAGTATTATTCCATGATGGAATACTGGCCGGGCATCACATTTTCAGTGTTAATGCTTTTGCACATCATAGTTTGGCATGTTCAAGAATGACTGAAATCAGCTCACTAAGATTTTATGCATCTGTGTGTGTGTGCATGCGTGTGTGTGTTTGTGTGTGTGTGTGTGCAGGCGTGTGTGTGAAAAAGTTTAATACAGTATAACTTGACAGATTTGAAATTTAGCTAATTTTACATTAAACCATTACTTGGAATGATTACATGCATTACTCTAGCTTTATTTTCCAAACAGGCATTACATTACATTGCATTTATTTGGCAGACGCTTTTATCCAAAGCAACGTACAATAAGTGCATACCAACGATCATTGGAACAACTACAAAACAGGTCCAACAAGATACAATACTCATCATGTGACAGTTATTCATAGCCATGAACATATTAAGTCCAGTTCGCACAGTAAACATAGGCTAGGTTAGAAAGTTATGGAACTACCAGGCATTGCAACGAGCTACAACATAAACGTAATGATACAAGCGCAATATAAGTGCTGGATGGAGGTACAAGTGTAACACGAAAGTGCTACAGGAACAAATTAAAAGTATACAAGTAATAAGAGCGATTCTAGATTGGGAGTGCCCTGCAGAGTAGCGATAGTTATTCCAGGTACGGGCTGAAGAGATGTGTCTTCAGACCATGGTGGAAAATGGTCAATGACTGAGTGGTTTGTAGAGAAACAGAGTTCGTTACACCACTGGGGAGCTAGGGTGGTAGGAACGAGTGAGTGCCATTCATCCAGATGGCAGGGAGTGCAAGTCACCCTGCTGCAACAGAGCGGAGTGGTTAAGCTGGGGACTGAATCATGTCCTGTAAGTAGGCGGGGCTGTCCTGTAGGCTGCAGTGTAGGCAAGGGTCAGGACTTTGAACCTGATCCTGGCAGCGACCGATAGCCAGTGGAGTGACCTCAGCAGGAGAATGACAGGCTCTCATCTCATATTGTCGCAGTACTGTACATTGTTTAGTAAGTTAATAACTAATAGTCAAACAAGCAGTCAAGGGTGGTCTGATTTTTAACAGTGTTCAAAAGGTGCAACATTGCAACATAATAATATGGTGCATAAGAACAACCTGACTGTAGTTGAGAACTGCTGGCAAAAAATTGCTACATGTTTGCATTGTCAAGATGAAAATTAAAAAAAAAAAAGTTAATATTACCCGCTATGCATGCAGTTTACTGAGAAACGGAAAACTATTGCCCAACAAAGTTAGGGATTAATTTAGTCATAAATAACATGGCAACAGTGAGGAAACATTGCAAGTGGAGCAGCAGTCTGCAGATGTGCTGTTGGCTTCTGGCTACTGAGCTCAACTTAAACCACTCAACTACTAGAAGCTATGTGATTTAAAAACGCATTAATCAATGTGTCCAGCAATGCACTAAATATGTGTTCTGTTGTACAAGAGAAAGTACTGTTATTATCCTTTCATTGCCACTCGCCTGGAAACTTGATTCCAACTCTCTGATTGTAGATGGACCCATCATGGAGTTATAGATTGAGTGGGCCATTTATGTTTTGTCAGTATGAAATTAGAAAGTGTTACAAATGTGCAAAGATGTCACTATCTGTATCTGTGTGTGTTCAACCAACACAATTATGTGAAACCAAAACTATCTAAACCTGAAATAGGTATAGCTTAAAACAGAAGACAAAATGGCAGTTTTCTGGCACTGCAATTTTATTTGCACTAATACATGATTAATCAGGAAGTAAAACAATAGATCATTTATTTTTAAAGCTATATTTTTTACAGACACCACTAACCCAGATGATGTAAATGACTAGCCTTTATATACAAGTTGCCACTGCTTTTTACTACTACTACTACTAGTACTACTAATAATAATAATAATAATAAATAGCACTTTTTCCTCAATCCAAAGACACTTTATAATATACAAATTTAAAACAAGATAACACAAAACAGAAATTACGAATACAGCAATTAGACAATACAACAGTAAAATACGATGAAGGAAGATAGTGAGAGATGCAAGTTGGCAAGGAGAGAAAGATAGGCATTGGTGTGTGAGAGTGTAAGAATCTAATGATACAGTTTTGAATACATGAGTTGTGAGACAGGAGGTGAACGGGGGACTGAGTCTGAGTTTCGGACAGATGGGGGAAGTGAGTTCCAGAGTCTGGGTGCTATTTGAGAGAGGGCTCTGTCACCAAATCTACGGAGGTTGGATGGGGCAGCGAGGAGATTTGCAGTGGATGACCTGAGGGACCGAGGGAGGTTGGTGGGGATGGAGGAGTTCAGGAAGGTAGGATGGGGCCAGATTATGTAGGGCTTTCAAGGTTAGCAGGAGGATTTTATAGTCGATTCTTTGTTTAATTGGGAGCCAGTGGAGGTCACGGAGAACGGGGGTGATGTGATTCCAGGACTTTGTGTTGGTGAGGAGACAGGCAGCAGAGTTTTGGACCATTTGCAGTTTGTGGAGGGATTTCAAGCTAATGCCAGGCAGGAGAGCATTGCAGCAGTCGAGCGTACTGTGGATGAATTTTGCCATGTCATAAATAACATGGCAATGCATTACTGGACACATTGCATTAATCAATGTGTCTGGCAATGCACTAAATATGTTTTCTGTTGTACAAGAGAAAGTACTGTGTGGAGTTAAGTATCACTCTCAAACTGCCTGTGTTAGCACTGTGTGGAGTTAAGCATCACTCTCAAACTGCCTGTGTCGACACTGTGTGGAGTTAAGCATCACTCTCAAACTGCCTGTGCTGGCACTGTGTGGAGTTAAGCATCACTCTCAAACTCCCTGTGGTAGCACTGTGTGGGACGTATGTTTCAGTTGCACAGTCTCTTTCCACGCTCTACCCTGGTTACTGCTCACAGGCTTGGTTGGGAACAGTTACCCACTGGAGTTAATCATGTGACTCTCTCCCCTCCACCCCAGCTGTCTGTACATTCTCCCACTGCGCCCCGGAGTCTTCTGAGGCTGCCAGTCATCCCGCCCCAAATGAACGCGGCCTGCTCACTTTCTCCAGCGAGCCGGCGTACGCGTAATCCCAGAAGGTGTGGCCGCTTGTCAGGGACCCAGGGGCCCTAAACGACAACTGAAACTCCTCTAAGCCACTATCCTTCATCTCCCTGGTCTCCCCAGTTGAAAGCCAGTTTAACACAGCTTCACCTACAGTCATACAGCGACGCGTCAAGCATATTATCTAATTTCCGGATGAAAATTTCCACAATATTTGGGTCTCGGACATCTAAATTAATTTTAACAACCAGCACAGGGATTGTAAACTGTAATACACGCTCGGTCTGAATCGGGAGGAATTTGCATGATGACTAAAGCCTGGCTGTGAGCATGCGGGACCTCGCTGAGCTTTCAGTTCCCCAATAAAGGTAATGACATGGAAATCTGAGTGGATGTTTTCGGTGAGCGGCCACCAGCGACTCATGTCCCTTGAAGCGAAGCATTCTCGAACACGACAATTTATGCACGGTTTGGCAAAAACGATTGCGTTCGTTTTGTGAAAGTAAGTCTCTTTGGTCAGTAAGAAAATGTAAAATCGTTAGGCTCATGTTTCAAACACATGAAAAAAAATATGTCTATGAAAAAAATCCTTGCATAATGTGAAGACAGTTGTTATAATTAGTATTTTTTTTAAATTGATATTGAATATCGCAACCGTGGGCCCTTTAAGCCCGAGTGTTAGAGCCTTCCGGTCCGATGCACCACCTCCTCTATCATCTGCATCTGCCCTCCATTTTCTCCTCGCTCACACGTTCGGTTATCTCTCGACTTCTGCTGATTCAGGTGGACGACCTGCCCTCAGGATCACACCCCCTTCTGCATCTTACAAACAATCTGTCCTTCCCGGCTTTCCTTACGCGTGTGCCTCTTCCCTCTATTATATCTCCCTTTCCTTTGGGCAATTTTGCGGTAACCTCCGAACTGACACACGTCACATTGACCTAACTTATCTCACTTAATTTGTCAGGTCTGAATTGGCTGGTGACACTGCTACACACAGCGTGGGAGTGGGGGTGGGGCGGGGTCTAGGGCTAAAAGAGCCCCATCTCTTTTTGTCCCAACATCTTAGTCGCTGCTCGGTTTCTGGTGTTTTATGATATTATTTCAGTTTTACTGTACGTTTTCAGTCGGCCCAGACAGTTTTTATGTGCAATGATGGATATTTTAAATTTTTACAGAAGGTTCTGAGGACCTGGCTGGCAGCCAGCAGGTTTGTGATGTAAAGCAGATGGATGAAATTTCAAGTAATTCCAAAAAGCAGTTTGCACTGCAATGTTTCTAGAGGTTGTACATATTTTAAAAATTAATTGTACAATGTTTTTTCACAAATAAACCCAAACAATTTTAATATTGTGTCAATAGTCCTTTTCTTCTCAGGTCACCTGTGCCATAGGTCCATTTTAAGAATTAAAAGGATGGTTAGTCACTATTTAATACCTAGCTAGGCCTAGTGTTATTGTCAGAATATGGCATCTCAAAATATGAATGTAATAGGACTAGATAGTAATAGGAATAGTTTTAACTAGATAATAATCTTAACTTGAACGCAAAAGTGAACCCTTTACTCATATGTATAAATGTGAATGAGTCTTATTTTGTGTGTATAAAAAAGGATCCTTAACATAGTTCTTCAATGAATAGTAAACATGTGTTACCCATGTCTAATGCTCTTTTTTTCCGAAGCAAATGTAAACTGTTTCATTGTTATTAAGTGAAATTCATTAATAATAAACAATATATGAAAAGCATTAATATTGCTCTGTCGTGATCAATAACACATTATGTAAGGATCCCACTGTATTTAGAATTATGAGATGTATTATTGAATGGTGAGAATCATTACAACAGTAAATGAATGCCATTAATGTTTTCTGTCTGCAGTGCCGTTTTTCACATTTTAGCCCCTGCCCTAGACAGCCTGTGCAGGCCACTGGTGGATGATTTTAAGATGGAACATTTGACTGCAGTAAACCACGAGATTCTCATATCTGCTCCAGTGGAGGTTTTCGGCTCTGTCCGAGGCTGGTTTTTGTCCAGCAGTACCGCTGAGACCCTTTGCCCTCTGCAACCCCTGGAGAAGCCCCAGCATGGCTTCTCAGGATCTGAACAGGTATAACCGAGGTCAGAGTGGAAGAGTGCCCCAGAGGTTATTGCTTGGTCCCCTTCTGCTCTCCCATTGCTATTCTGCCCTTGGTTTCTTCAACCCTGGTTATGCCAATCTGCCTCTGTGTGTACACATAAGCATGACATATGTATATGGTATATGGCTTCTACTGTGAGCTATTTAGCACAATATGCATGTTTAATATTTATGCAGTAGTTATTGTATATTTTAGGGTTGCTTGTTTATGGTATAGGGGGATAATGAGGGTCACTACTAGTTTATTTTGAATAAGATTAACCCCATAAAGTCAATGAACTTACGGTCACAGGCCCCTCTTTTTAGCAGTGTGCAGGGCTTGGTAAAAACAACTCTTTCCTCTCAGGACGTGAGAATCCTGGCCTAAACACAGAAAAAAAGTAGTTTTTTGGTGAAGGAACCCTCTGGCTCTGACATTGTTCCTCTGTGTCCTTAAAGTGAAGTTAATTAAAGGCTGAATCAAATGCCATCTTGCAGAAAATTACCCTCCTCTTTTGCGCACAGTGCAGCAGTTTGACCAACCATTGTCCCCGAAAGAGGCATGTAGATTGGCACATTGATCCTCAGACAGGGCCACGGAAATGAACTATGTTTGCCGTAACGTGCTGCAAGTCAAATAAATGCATTTGTCACGCTGCACGGTGGAGGTTATAAACAGCCGCGCTTTTCGCAAACTTCTCAGAGGCTCTCCAGGACCGCTCTCCGTTCTTCTTGAAATGGGGCTGTCAGTCTGCTCTCGCGGTGCGAGGACCTGGCCGCTCATTTTTAACGCGCCCTGGCAGGGAAAAAATGAAAATGAAACCGTGCCCGGGTGACAGACAGAGTTATAATTTCCTGACAGGCCACTGGGTGTGCCACCTCATCCGAAAAAATAATCCCAGCCATACGTGCTGCTCTTAACTGATCTGTCAGACTGGGCGCTCCTGCCCCCCTCCCTCCCCCTAACGCACGGAGACTGATCTTTATCAGCGCTGGAGAAATCCCGCCAAGTGCAGTTTTTTTTTCCGCCATTGTGGTCACTGACGCTGACTCCTGATTGACTAAAAGGCCCAGTGCGTGTAAATACACCCAGAAATGCTTTACCTATCCTGCCCGAATCCCCTCGTCTGAATGCCCCAACAATACACAGGACAGCCTGTCCGCTGGGCAAACAATGGCGCTGTCACAGGTGATGAATTGTCGAGGGCGAGACTGAGTCTGTCCGCCCTGCAGCAGTAGTGGCAGGGTTCCCACAAAGCAGGTTCCGGTGCAGCACATTTTCAAACCTGAGCCTTATATGCCATCGAAGCCTATTGTTATGTTTTTTGTCATCAAGTACTCAAGGTTGCTGGAGTTATCTCTGTATTAGTTCCTCCTAATAATGACCACAGGCTACCAGCAGTTCGCAGGAAAGTGTATTAAAGCACACCCTTCAGCTGCAGAGCTTACACGTGGCAATTTGTGGTGATTAAGAGCAAATTATATTAAATAATATAGAGCTCTTAAGGTTCAAGTTCAGTTCTGTCAGTAAAGGATGTATAAAGCTGGTCATCGTGGACCCTGAGATGCATTCCCACCTTTTAGAGTGTGCAAATATTTTCTAAAAAAGTACAGAAAATGTAGTTTATTGAGCTATTATTTTCTCTATCCCTCCATTTCAACTTGATCACCTTTAAAAGGCTTGGGGAAATTTCTTTTTACCAGTTTTTCACACTTTCATAAATTCTGCAGTTTTTTTCCCTCTCCCTCAGGACCGTGGAGCTATTGTGAAGTGCTGCATGATGATTTGTTTTTAAATGGTTCTGTGTTTTGTACAAAAATAAAGATGACAGTCGCGCTGTCAAAATGCTGTTCCTCCTTAAACCCAATTTGAGTTGCAAGGTGCCTCTACACTAAATTGCCTTCTGATCACCTCTCATCCTATTTAGGCCATTGCCAAGTACTTACTGCATAGAACACTGCCCCAACTCTTAAGTATAGGTGAGTACAGAGGTTACTGATAATGGCTGGATGGACACTAATAATAAATAACTCACATATATTTTAAACAATAGACTGCAGATAATAAAGTGTTATATTCTTATATCTTTTGCTTTCCAATTTTTCCCATCATTGCTTTCGTTGTCACCCATAACATGCTGGATCGTACTGTAAGTCACATTTAATGTATGCCTTTTTTTTATTGTGCCACTTATATGCAGTTATATGCAAAATTAATGAACAGCGCAGCAAATAATGATTATAACTAAATACCACCATGGTGCATCATTTTTACTTTGCTGGAAGACATTTATTTTGAGCTTTTGACCTTTAAATGATGCATGCACATTTGGTATAAAATAATTAAATTGGTATAAAATAATCTTTAATGTAGGGCCGTCTTGGATGTAGTTTCACTATAAGGAATTATATTTACCAAAATAATTTACAGTTTCAACATGGATGATTTCATTTATTGGTGTCAACCACAGCAACAGCAAAATGCAATAACATCCATTCAATATTCAGATATTTGTTTTAAACAATACAGGAAGGCAGCTGAAATTCAGTGAACAACACTTAAATCTCTCCTCCTCAGTTTGTAAGAGAAACTTAACTTAAAAAACATTCCTGCACACAATTTCATTTGGAAAGCAGGGAAAGTGGGCTGCGTCTGAGGAAAAAAGAAGCCAACGCACGGCGTCGGTTTGCTTTTCGCGAGAGAAAATGAGATCCCCGAGACGGATACCGCCAGCCCGGCCCTGAAAACGGCTCTCAGCCGCAGAGGGGAATCCATCTGAGGGAGCCGACGCGATGCTCGTAACCCCGAAGAGATGACAAGCGCTGACAAACAGAGAGCTCTGTTTCTGCAAAGGCTACGGGAGAAAAAAGAGCCGGCAGCACCGCAGGAATCCCAATCAGCCCGCTTACCCCGAGCCAACACCGTGCGCTCAAACTGGGAGGCTCCCGACTCGGGCTATTGAGAGATGACACTGTGCGCGTGTCTGTATTCAGAGAGAGAGAGAAAAAAGAAGTGACCATGGCTTAGACTGGAAGCTGTGCACACAAGAGAAAATGTCAATTTTGTAGCCTAATGTACTTTGGTATTGGAGTTGTTGTGCTTTGACATATCATTAATCATAGAGTATAAAATATTATTTCTTCGTATGGCTGTGTTTTACAAACATTAACCTAAAATTTCCTACATAGTTACACATTATTTACAACTGTTTTATAGGTTAACACCATATAGCATCTTTTTCAGCATAAGACGCAGCGTTATAATCTGTCTATAGAAACTAAAAGCAAAAAAATGCTACCCTTCTTGAAATCTCAAAACCAAAAACTTGACAAACTGTTGGCTACATTCATTTCCCCAAGAATGTAGCATAGATGTGCCGATTACAAAGAAACTAAAAGCTATTACAAGAAAGGCTAGAAGGATGCATGGCTTGAACTACGAGTTCAAAGAAAATTAGGGATGGTTCTTATGAAAAGACATAATGTCAGTAAGGGGACATTGAAGGGTGAGCAGCAGTTTGCTAACACAAAGGCGGCTTCTGACAACCCAACTCAACTTAAACTGCCAGAAGCACAGTTAATAAAAGCATGTCACTGTGTCAAACAATGCATTAGAATGTGCGTTTTACTCCATGCCAGAAACTGTGATTGTTTTCTTTTAATTATGCTGCTCCTACAGAACAAGCTCATTTCAGATGGACACACCTCACAACACGCAGTCCTCAAGAGACATGTATTTCCAGTTTTTCTAAATAATATCACCTTTTTTTGCACAAATCAAAAGTTACTTTCTGTAGTAATATGGCATTTCCATGACTTGCCAAAAAATGCAGAGAAAATCTTCCGAATATTGTTTGGCAGCTGCAGGAAGAATAAACATCTGTATACAATGCATTATCTGTGCCTTTCCAAATAGGGTATTTGGGTTTGTGTACAGCCCTACCTCCCAACCACCCCAAAACCAAAGCTGAGAGGCAAACACAGACTGTTAGCGGTCAACTGCTGAGAGGATAGTTGTTTGTACCATTTATGCAAAATGATTTGGAGGCATGTTGTGTGACCCATATAATTCTGTACTTCTTTGTTATGACACAAGGTACAAAATGCCTGTGTGTACAACCAATTTAAAATGTTGTAAAAAAAATAAAAAGGGAGAGGCATGTGGGCATCTCAATTAGTGCCTAAGGGTCAAAGGTCAAGAGGAATAATATGTATAAAACACCAGCTGAGCACTGGACTGAGCCCCAAGGCCCAAGCTTTGGAATGTGGGCTATGCCATTATCTGACTATACCTGCGATTCCATAGTGGTGGGCCACACTTGAGTGAGAGTGGCTGGATGGATTAAAGTCAGCCAGGGGGGCTGTATTAACTTCTCCAAACCAATTGCTTTTACTGAACTGCCCCTGTCAGTTTGGGAACAGGGGTCTGCTGCTGCAGACCAAAATTAATTTTTACCAGACAAAAAGCCATTCAGTCAGAACTGGCTGGCTAGCTCAGGCCTTTTCACATTTTGAACGTTTTTTTTTTTGTAGTCTGTAATGTATGGAATAGTATTGTAAATGATACATTGTCCTTTAAGCCTCGGTTTGTACACCCAGTATTATATCTTGACCGTATATCTTTCAAACTACAGCAATTAAGTAATTACAAAGTACATAGTAAGTATTTAAACCATTAATCAAATTGACTGCAGTCTAATTCAGGCATGGTACCTGTGTAGATCCTGAATGTGGCTGTCTTCATGTCTTTTCTGGGTTTCAATAGAAGGTCAGTTGCTGGTAAATTTTAATAAGGGTTACCTTTTGGTCATTTTAAAGGATTATTGTCGAAGCTCATGGGATTTGCTAACAGTGTTGGAGGTAGTCCATACACCTTCTGGAAGCTGTCGTAGCAGTGCTAACTTGTCCATTTCAATTCACAAGCTCACTCCATAGATTATGACAGCTTATGATGCATGTAATGTACAAAGCTCTGATTCAGCAGATCCTGTTCTGAGGAAGCTATTGGAGTGCATTATAATGCAATTATTTAAAATTTAATTTGAAGCGATGGTTTGTCTTAATTAACAAAACATACAACTGCCAGCACATTTACTACTGGCTGAAAATATGTTGACTGCACAAGAAGACATTGTGCAGAACTGCACAGCACGACAGAGAAGAACTACAGAGAACTACATCTGGGAAAATGTCATATTGCACCCTTACACAAAGCTTTCTGAGAGAAAGAGAGAGAGAGAGAAAGAGAGAGAGGGGGAGAGATAGTGAGACAGTGCGTGAGAGAGAGAGCGAGAGAGTGAGAGAGCGAGAGAGTGAGAGAGATACTCACCAGATATGCTTTTTAGGAATAAAAAAAAAAAAACTAAATTTATTGGTTTAAACGTTATATCAACATGTTAAAAATGGTTCTGCTGGAAAATGACTGCTGGCTTGTAATGATTTTAGCTAACAGCTGACAGAAAGGTTACAGTAAACTGCCCTTTTTGCAAGTACAACATGCAATTAAAATTGCCAGGATGTTCAAATTACATGAAATTCTTCCACTTCTTTAATGATTGAATATTCTGATAAATTGATGAAAAGTATGATTTAACAAGTCTTAAATATGAGGGTAAGCATTTTTAAATGAACCACATGAGGGGGGAAAGAAACGTTCCTGCTTTTCACTCGTCCGGGTTTTCTCAGGTGAGGAGGAAATGGTGTAGCCCACCGCAAACAGAGCCCCTGTGTGTAGTGTTTCATTTTTTTTGTTGTTTTGTTTCACTGGTTTAGCAAGGCACTCCAACTATTTTTATACATGCCTGTTATTTCAAACATCTGACAACAGTTGGAGTGTGTTGCTAAACCAGTGAAACAAAACAAAAAAAAATTAAACACTACACACAGGGGCTCTGTTTGCGGTGAGCTACACAACCCTAATTTGGCGCACTTGTGCTTTGTTAGGGCTGGAATGAAAACCTACAGGATGGTAGATCTCCAAGGTTAATCATGTGGTACCCATTGTTTTATGTTTATGTTTTCTACAATATTACCTTTATGCTTCTTTTGAACAAACTTACTTATTGGAGGGGACAAGGCCACTCACTCCCAGTTTTTGCAGTCGGGTCTTTAGAATGTGAAGCAGGCACTTTGAGAATGAAGCAGGCACTGCAGAGGACATTGCGAATGCAATGGCAATAAATATGGCCCCATGTTTTTTTGTATTGGGCTGATATATGGGCATACATACAAGCATTTGCTGTGTGTTATGTATCAACATGGAAACATGTGCATATTTGCCATTGATATACATGTGTTCCATCCATTTTCCTACCTATCTGAGTGGGGGTAGTCCAAGGGCTGGGAGTTATCTTGCAGAGAGGATTTCATTGTTTTTCTTTCTTTCTTTCTTGGCTGAGAATCCATCCTTGCTTCTGCCCTGTACGACTGGCTTAATGTACATTTTTACCCAGAATCCTCCACTCACAATAAAAAACACTAATTTTTAACAGACCTCCATGTCTAGTCATGGACAAGACATTTTGTGTTGTTTTTAACACAGTCTATGATAAAAAAAAGTCTCCCTTCATAACACATAAATTGTATATTTGTAACACAAAAGTCAAGTTACTTTGACACAAAACATGTAGAAAGTAACACAAAAGTAGTAACACAAAAAGGATATTAACTGATTGCAGTTCATCCAGTAGCACATCCCTGCCATCAGCACAACCATACCACGGTTCCTACTTTCATGGTTGCAGTTCCATTTATACAGTATATGGGTGGCAGTGTAGCATAATGGTTAGGGACTGAGTCTAACGACTCTAGGGCTGTAGATACAATTCCCAAGCGAGGCACTCTGCCCTTAAGCAATGTACTTAACCTGAACTGCTTCAGTAAATGTCTAGCTGTATAAATGGATTGTATGTAAAAAGAATTTAAGCTGCATAAGTCAATCTCGGGAAGAATGTCTCCTAAAATGCAGTAAATGTACAAATGTAATCTATCGTGGGGCACATTTCCTATTGTGATGTTGTTTTCTGTTTTATAATATGTCATAAAAAGCACATTATATTTTCCTACAGTTGTATGTTCGATAATTTAATTATTACATTCTAAGATAGTTTGACATAACCATGAAAGACATACAATCCTTGGAATTTTTGTATATTACATATACATGCTGTCCATTAAAAGACAGTTAGCAGAATAAGGATTGAACCTTTCAGTACCTTTGGATGAAATGATATGAAGAGAAGCATGTTCATCCAGTGAGCCTTTCTCTACCATTCTCTGCCTGAAAAATTAATTGCTTTCATATCTCAGTGCACTGTGGAACTCTACCTATAAAATCCATAAATTCAAATGAGAACCTATTGGAAGTAAGGGTTGGCGGGGCGGAATCAATAACAAAATACAATACATAAAAAAGCCTTTTTATGTTTTTTTATATCATGAATAAGCTTCCTTATAGTTTCCTCTTTTGGTTGGTATAACACTGTCTTTACTTTTTGGCCCAAACTTCACTCAATACCAGTTTCTGATATTTACAATTTCAGTCTCCTATTTTCATTTTTTTTCACAGCCAGTAATGGGCGCCATAATGCTTTTCCATCAGTTCCTGAGAATGCAGAATAACTCTGGCGTCCTCTGATGGGTGTGCTACCAGCCGGCACTTCTTTTCCCTCTGCAATTCAAACAAACGACAGGCGCCCAATCGGCTGGAAGAGTCAGCTGCACAATGAGGTGGGGAGATCGTACTCTGGCCACAGCTGGAACCGACACATTGTGGTTCGTGCATGGGCTAATATTTATGCCCAGGGTGTCCCCAAATTTTGGGAGTTCATGACCACTTATATAATAATGCATTCTCTACAACGCACACCTTATAAAAATGTAATCTGTCATATATTCATATATGGATCAAAAGTATAATTTTTAACATATGAAGGGAAATACATGTACACTGTAACTAGTGCAGGGTTTGTAATGTACAGTGTATTATTCATTTGTTTAATTATTTAATTATGGAACACATTATATTAGTATATAATGGCTTAGTATTTAGTATAGTAATATGTTATAATAATAATACTAATAATAATTAAATGTATTAATAAATAAAATGATGATGATGGTGATTATTATTATTATTATTATATATTATATCTCCATTCAAGCCAGTGTACCAGACATGTTATGCTTAGCAATGCTCTAGATGTCTGCTACTGTTGCTGATAATAAAATGGCAAAATGGTTGAATGGATATTATAGAGATATTATGATACTACTATAGATACCAATATTTCAAGGCAGGAGCCTTTGTATGATAACAAATTGGCCTCAGATGAATTTTATATCTTATTAAAATGTATTTTCCCTTTGTTGAAAGTGGGTTTTGTTCAGCTATTGTAGAAATTACATAAAAGGCAGGCAGGTAACTCCAGAGGATTAAATTATGAGTACGGGGGATTTGTTGGAGGTGTTAAACATCAAGATAAGCTTTGTACTTATTGTAAAATCATATCCTGGATTGAAATTGTTGTAAATATTTTGGAGGCTTGTAGCCCAGGTTAGCTGTATTTATCAATGATAATATATATGCTAATTGTGTGCCAATATCCCTTACAGTATATGTACAAGATTTCAGAGAAGAGTCATAGGTGTAATGTCAAGAAACAAATGACTTGACTAAATTCAGGTTACTCACTTTTTAAATCTCAGTCTCAACTATTGTAGTCCAGTGCTCTGTGCCTTTAGAAGTGGGAAAGTTTAAATTTGAGCTACCATTACTTAAAAAGGTTTTTTCATTTTCCTTTTATTATGTAAGGTTTGCCTAAACTGACTAAGCTGCCCAAACTCTAAAATTCACTGCATTACCTTTCCTTGGGTTAATTCACCAGGCAAACATTTGGAGTCTTTTAAATTCACTTGTGGGCCATGCTGGGTTTTTTGTTGGTTACCCTAGGTGGGATGAGTGGGCTTGTTGATGTGATGGCCGGATGTTTTCTATGAAAAGGACATTTTCAATTATATTGCTTTGCTGCTTAGCTTCTCATTTGATTAGTTGAGACAAGTAAACTTATGAAAACATGTGGCCTGTGTATGTAGTTGATGGGGAGGCTGCAAGCTGCCAAGATTAAGTTTCAGAACAGCAGTAACTTGCCTAATCCTGCTGCTAATGATTAGACCCAGCTCTGTATGATTTCCCCATTGGAATTTCATTATAGCTTGGTCATTTTTATGGCAAAATATAAATATTTCCATTCTGCTTGGGCTGATGTAGTTACTTCATTTTGACGTCATTCTTGCTAATGATAGCAACATTGTATGAGGGATTGAAACTAAAAAAATATATGGTTTGTTTCTGTTTTATAAGCAGTAAATAAGCTGGTTGGATTGGCAGTAATGAAATGGCAGTAATAAAAAAAGAGCATACAATAATAGCTGAAATTATAATATTATGAAATATTAATTAATTGAATGCAATATTTAGCTTAGTGTCTGACTTCTTCATCTGTGATGTTAAAGCACTGGCCAACTAGTCACCTATATCTCCAGGCAAACACAATAATTGGTACCTTTACTTACTTTACTTACTGCGCCTTTCTTATAAACAGTTGAGGTTTTGTGGGATTTTGTTTTGGTCTTATTGTATTTGTTATTGATACCACCTCAAACAGACTATGAGTTAAGTTTCTCTCATCAGTGAAACAGCAAACAGCCTGGAACTGCTGAGGACTACATGGCTACAAGGTTTGACATCAAGCATATTTAAGAGGAGTTGCAAATATGCATTAGTAAGCATATCTGCATGTTTTGAAGACATTTGGCCCCTCTTCTCATCCATAATCCACTGGCGTGGTCGTATGCGCCAAAGGGTTAAAGGGCTCAGTAGCTAGTTAGCCATCGGTAAGCTTTCAGCACACCATTAAATGCTAGCTACTTGTAACTAGCCGTGTGCTAAAATATCAAAATTAGTAACTAACTAAACTAGCAAGCAAGCTAGCGAACATTTTTGAGGCTTTGAACTTGTCCAACAAATATAAAACAATGCTACTTTGGACGTAAAATAGCGTCCAAGTTGCAGGTAGCTAGCTGGCAAGTATTATATGAATAGCCTACAGCATGTTGTATATTTGGACATGAGAAAGCGCGTTGAGTATGTGCAACTGAGCCATGCCTTTGCAGTTCGTTGGCCTGGCATTGTCATTTGCATTTGCGTAAGCCCCAAAACATACCCTATGTACTGTAAGTACGCGAACGCAGACGCTTCGAGCTACGCAAAGTCGGTTAGGTTGTGCCTAGCTATGTATGTAGCTACAGCTAATAACTTTTTTAGCCAGCAGCCAGCAGGCTAATAATGGGCAAGATTACATGAATAAGCACATGCTGAATGTCCACAATTGTAAAAGTGGTATCCAATAAGAGGTCAGGATATAACAATGTGATGGAACCGGATATTGACCAGAGCAGGTTGTTCAGGGGCAGCAGGCTGTGTAGTTACATTGGCTCTCAGGGTCTGGCAATGATCTGTTATTACATGTTAGGATTAATGATACTGTATGTCAGTGTTAAATCATGAGCTTTAACCACATCCAATTGCAGTTCTACCCAGTCACAGATACAGATAAATCTGTTGGCTAAACAGCTGCAGATACAGATAGTGATGTTTCTGTACCCCCAGATTAAAGCATTTATTAATACTTCTGAATAACTTCATCAACAATGTCACTGAATCATGATTTATCATTGTTCTCCCAGGGATTTTGAATTCTTTTTCTCTTTTCAGCACACTCATAATAAATATTTTACCCATTGCCTCCTGACTGGCAAAATATCTACTATATCTATTATAAAACAGAACTTAAAAGGAAAAACTTTTAAAGCATTCATTTTAACTTGTCTTATTTCATACATAGGACAAGGATATACATTTGTTTGAGACAGTACAAATAGTCTATTTTTCTTCTGTTTAGTGCATTTAGCTTCCCTAAAATGCATTTAGAGATCACAGCAAATTACTACTTACCTAGATTGGCCCTTGAGGGTGAAAATAATGTAATGTAAGCCTCCAAAATGCACTCATTACATCAACATTTTTAATTGTATCTGCCTTGTCATGTGGTAATTCCCCAGCTCAATAAAACAGAGCACATCTGCCTCAACAAGAACAAGACTGACACAAATCCATTTGCAACTGCAAGTAAACTGGCAATATGTTTTTGCTCCAGCAATTTTTGATGCTAACTGTATTTTCCCTTTCTTTGCCGGGTGTTTAAACTTTAATGTCCTCCACCGTGGTGCGGTCACTCCAAATCCAGGAGGGAGTGACTCCTTGAGGTCTTAATTCTTCCACTTCTCTGAACATATTACATCAAAGGCCTTCCTCTAGGTAGGCCTTATTTGTGATCTCATTAAATGATTTTAAGCACACTGAAGACTGTGGTAAGAGTTCCCTCACATCAAGGAGGCACAAAAGAACAGGATTTTATGGTTTTAAGCATAAAATCTAAAGGTGTGATTCCTAAAAGCTTCATGTTCTTTTGGGGGGGGGGGGGGGGGGGGGATGGGGTATGCCACTCTCACAGTAGAGAAACGACACTACTTTTTTACACATTGTCGATTATGGTAAAGCTTAGTCACATCGTAATTTAAATGGATGCCACCTGACAGAGAAAATTGAATTTTTTCCACTTGGCATAGGGCAGTTGTCAACCAGATTAATAATTTTATTAACAAAATATGCAGGCTGTTCCTTCTGGACAATGCTTTTCAAAATGCCCTCATGAACACTCTTGACACATTTCTCATTGGCAATGAAAGAATTGGGCCCAAAGACTTTTTTTGCTGCTTATAATAAAAGCCAATCAGGTCAGAATTTAAAAAAATGTCTTTTGTCTATAAATGGCAGGCAATGAAGAGTAGACCCAATTAAATCCAGATTTTTGCTCTTTTTTCTGTTTTTCTTTTAAAGTAATTATGCAGTGGTAGTCACAGAGGTTTTTATAGGATTATAAAACTAATCTAAAAAAAAAAACTTAAATTGTGTTATTAAAAGTTATGGAGAGTTATGGTTAAATTGAATCTGGCCCATTACTAGCATCATGCTGGCTCTGAAGCATTATTTCCAAATAAGTGTTTCAAAAGACCTGAGGTTTCATTAAATCCTTTATTATCTGGAACACACATCCGTAATATGATTTTAAAATATTTTATAAGGATTTTTTTTGGCCATCAAATCAAGTATGATTCAAAACATGTTTTAAAACCTAATATAATTTTAAATAGATCAGGTGTATACTTTATATATATTTTGTGGGTGATCCATTGATTTGGTACAGTATAATGATCCCAGGAACTTAGAAATGTACTATGAGGCAAAACAGATTGTTTAAGTTAATTTGTTTTATACTAAAAACCAGTGTGAATCCTCTGTTTATTTTTTAAACTGTGGAGTTATTTAAAACGGTGTAGAACTCAATACAAAAATACACTCCCAGAACCAGGGTTAAATACTGTATGTTGCTTTGCTGCACAACATCCTCCTGATTGACTTGATGGAAACCATACCAGCCCTTTCCATAACAATACTGCGCTACATTCATAGTAAATGTATTATACAGTGTTTGTATAAGATTAAATGCATAATGGTGGCATTAATCAGGTCAGGCCTGGGGGCTGCTGGGTGGTCCATCCTGTAAAGGCTGGACCGTCTGGTTGTCGTATTGCATGGATGAGACACACAGTCTGGTACTGAATCAGAACTGTACTAGGGCACACATGGGTCTTCATAGGGATGGGAGGGCTTCACTTGGCCGGGATGTCAGCGATTTATCACAGGAGAGTGACCTCCGCGCTGCACTAATTGTCTTCCCCGGACTCATGCCTGTGGGAGCCACACTTGCAAACTGTGGTGTGATAAGAAACAGTAGCTTACATCACACGCTTTGGATGAGAGGAAATGCTGGCCTGCACCCTTCCAAACAGATAGCAGAGGCAGTAGCAATGAGCTCTGATAAATACAAATGGGCATTCCAAACCAGGAGAAAAAAGGGAGAAAGCATTAAAAAATGTACAACCCTGTCTAATCGGACTGAAAAAAACATGGAAGCAGACTGCCAATGCCATCAATGGTGACCAGGCTTCATTTGGTCCTTGGCTACTACTGATGGGTAATTAAGTAACTAGATAAACTGCACTGCAATGACAAAGTAATTGCAATGCATTTTTTAAACTGACAGGTACGTGAGCCATCAATCACTGAAATGCCTTTAAAGCAGTATAAGATTGCACTTGAGGTTGCACATACAGAAATCAGGATTGAAAGCTCACACTTGCCCATTACAATATGGTGCAGTTCATGTAAAAATTGAGTGTTATGACTTGTAAGGTAAAACTTTATTTTCAGCCTACGCTGTCCTCCTGTAACCCTCCGCTGATATACAATATCTGTCTGGCCTATGCTGACCAAAAGGCATGTTTTTCCTCATTGAAAGGCCCTGTAGATCTTTTCTCTCTCCCTATTTTTGTGTTTACTCCAGAGTTTGTCCTGAAGTAAACCCTTCCAGTGAATTTGACCTGGATGTGTTTTAATGAATGGCCAGCAGCTCACTGCCCTTTAGTGTCAACAAACCATTCTGACTCTAGTCCCTGCTTTGCCTCGCTAAGCTTTGTTTAGACCTTGAGGATAGCAGAATCTGAAAACAGCACTGCTCCCGTTGAACCAAGTCAACGGGTGCATGGGAAAAGTCTCTTTAGGAAATGGAAACAGCTGCTGTATGACTGAACCGCATTACACATGTTTAGTGTCATGACAGGACCTGGACTAGAGGTGTTACACTAGAGGTGATCAACCTTGGTCACAGGGTCTGTTAGAGATTGTTGTTCAGAATGTAATTGAAAGCAGGTGATTGCGCAGTTAAATCACTTCACCTGGGAGTCAAAACTGGTTGCCAATTTTAAGGGGAGGAGTTGTTTTCGGTAATGTTCTGCTTTACAGAATGTTTCATGCAGCATGAACGGATGGGTACAAACTGCAATTATCCCTAGAATTCTGAAAATGAATCATATTTGCCTGTAGTGTCACTATCTGGTTGAGAAATGTCAGCAAGGAATATATCAAAGGAGCTATTGACAATGAAGCAAAAAGGAGCAAAGACACAAGAGCACTGTTGCATTCTCTTGTTCTGTACATTTTCTTTGTACAATAGCAGTAATGAATGTGTGTCCATATTTTTTTTTTCCTTTTGGGAAAAATGTTTTGAAAGGGAAAAAGGAAATGAAGATCAGAGGGTATTATGCTGTAGTTCTTTGACCTTTGACCTCAGAAAACAATTATGGGAAAAATGCAGCCCCAGTTATCCATTTCCAGATAATTCAATTTGGCCGATTAAACAGTCACATATACTGTTTTATCACAGGAGATACATTGTTGTGATTTACAGTGAAATGCATTCTGGGTAACTGCCTCTGTGCTGGAAAGGTCGGTAAAGTTAATGAGTTAAATCCAATATTCTCTCTCGTAAACCGACATCCTCTTCACAAGCCTCCAACTTATGGCTGTGAATAGAGGCTGAACAATTTGGCCCCACTCACTTTATTTGAGCCCTGACAGTGCAGCGGCAGGATGAGGGTGAAGCGCCTGACAGCTCAACCCCCCACTGACCCGTGACTCTCTTTGGATTACACTTTGCTTCTGTCTTCAGATTGTACCATGCCAGCTTCCAAATAAAAGTATAACAATATACTTTTTAGATTTTATATATGGCCTTAAATGAAAGATTACACTTTATTGCTTACAATAATGTGGGTGGTTGGCAATGAAACTATGATTAAGACTGTTAAGATTACGTTTAGGGTTTACAACTTCATCTGTGCCTCACAGCTCAAATTTTTTCTTTTTCTTTTCAAATGCCCAGGGCCCCACGACAAAAAGGGCCCACAGCAAATAATATATAAATAAAAAACATTAAGCCTTTGACAATACACTAATGATTTTAAATTTAAAAAATAGTTTTAGTTTGTGGTGAGGGATATCTGTCCAAGTACTGCCCACTCTGGTATTCCTCACTACTGGGACATTCCAGAGGGAATTGAGTGACAGGTCGGGTGTATCACAGCCATCATTCAGCCGCATCCTGCTGCAAGTGATCGAGGCGATTCTACACGCATTGTCCACGAGATACATCAGTTTCCCATTTATAGCTGACGAACAGGCACGCGTCAAAGCCGAGTTTGTCCGCTCATTTAATTTCCCAGGGGTCATAGGTGCAGTTGACTGCACGCATATTGCCTTACGCGCACCGTCTGTAGATGAACATGCATATGTTAACAGGAAGAATTTCCATTCATTGAATATTCAGATCACCTGCGATGCCTGTTTGCAACTACGCAATGTATGCTCCAAGTGGTCAGTGTCTACACACGACTCATTCATTCTGCGCCACCGCAGAGTAGGCCTGCGTCTAGAAAA
The DNA here is from genome assembly GCF_013347855.1 of Anguilla anguilla. Classification (NCBI taxonomy): domain Eukaryota; kingdom Metazoa; phylum Chordata; class Actinopteri; order Anguilliformes; family Anguillidae; genus Anguilla; species Anguilla anguilla. Next base: position 48,340,962 of record NC_049201.1, on the reverse strand, counting down.
GGGGTCCTCATCTTATCCAGAAAGGGTCGTGTGGGCGCAAGCTTTTGTTCCAACCAAGCAGCAACACACCTGCTTCTACTAATCAACCACTAGAATCTTTGCTGAGAACCTCAATTAGTAGAATCAGGTGTGTTGCTGCTTGGTTGACACAAAAGCCTGCACCCACTCCGGCCCTTTCTAGTTAAGATTGAGGACCCCTGGTCTAGAAGCTGGTGAGAATGGAGACGGGTAGCTTCTCGGTGAGTTCTTTTTTTTCCAGTGTATAATAGCTATTAACCGTGCAAAATAATGTAACACAACGGTTTTACACTATTAGGTTACCGGGGCTATCCACTGAAAACGTGGCTTCTCACTCCCTTTGCCGATCCCCGAACCGCAGAGGAAATGCGCTACAATTCGACGCACGGCAGAACAAGGTCGGTTGTGGAGCGCGCCATCGGACTGCTGAAGGGCAGGTGGCGTTGCCTTCATGCATCAGATGGAAAACTCCTCTGCAAGCCAGAGAAGGTAACTTCATTTAAAAAAATACTAAACTTAAATTTAGTTTTAAAATGGGTCAACTTAAAGCAACATATACCAACATTTTATATTTAGGTTTCAAATTGCACACCCAAAGGTTCTGGCCAAATAGTTGAAAACACTTTTTAATTTGGCACTACGGTTACTGAGATGTCCCCTTGAAGCTTGTTCATTTTGTAGCAATGCTAGTGTAAACGAATGTCATCAGCTGATTCCTATCGTTTCCAATAGCACTGCAACAAAATGCGAACAGATTTTAAGGGGACATCTCAGTAACTGTAGTGCCCATTAGTAGTGCAAGTTTGTTTGACAAGAACATTGGTGTGTGCAATTTCAAACCTAAATGATCTTAAGACTGAGTTCAAGTATAAATCTAAGAACATTTTTATTAATGAGGCCCCTGGAACCTACATTTCTTTGGTCTTATATAGATCCATGATAAAATGACATTGCAATTTGAACATGTTTCCTTACAGGAGTGTGGGAAATAACCACTACATTGCTGCCTTTGTGAGTGCTTGATAAAAGTGTGGTACTCCATTTTGCTGAGACAGTGGTCCTCAGCCACAGGATAGCCATTATAGTGCGCTTTGTTAGGGGAAAATCAGGCTTTGGGATCTAGGTCAGTAGCATGAACGCAGGGCAGTGTGTTAACTTCAATCGCATTTGCACAGCTTGAATAGGAGATTGCAGTCAGGTGGGACACCATTTTATTATGTTGGGGGCCCACAGCTGGGTGGCCATTTTAGTTTTAAAACCTCTGCAATAAGCAGAGCCAGCCGCTAGTTTGTTTCTTCAAGCTACTTTCTCATACTAACTGAAGCTGATAATATTGTTCCACCTCATGATATGAGGATATATATGTTTTTTAAAAACATGTTACACATTTTACAAATCACTATATATTCACAGTAGAACCTATATTAAAACTGATACAAATACTTTGGAAATGGGATGAATGCAAGATATGTAAAAAAAAAAAGTTTATGGTAAAATGTTTTTTCAAAACACTGTCAAACAGCAATAATAGGATTTACTGTATACAGTTTTCCCCTTCGTTAAATGGGTTTTCACTGACAACATTGCTTTTGTTTTATTACGGTATATTTTTTGCAGAGTGATTTTAAACTGACAGTTATAGAGAGCAGAAGGTGTATTTCCCGTTTTTACTATCAGCGGAAAGTGTAAGCTTCTTATATTTACATAATACATAGATTGCTATTACTCCACTGGAGTGACATAATGAACCAAAAATAATGGTACCTTCTTGTGTTTAATATAATGTGGATTTAATGTGTTGCATGACACATTGATGGATGCTTTTATTAACAGTGGTAGAAGCACTGTAAATTGTGTCGGATAGTTAAAACTCACCTATCAGCAAATCACTGATCCTCCCTCAGTGTTCTCTCCCTGATGCAGTCTTTTACAATATGGCTACCAACTCACATTTATCTCTTATTTAGCTCTAGTATACTCTCCAATCTAACTCTTTTCTTGGTTAAAAGGTTTTGCTGTAATTGAGGCACATACATTTTTTTTTTTACACTTCAGCTCATAGTTTACAATGTTTTCATTTTTGAGAACACAAGACAGGTAGCTTTTTTGAATAACAATTTTACATTATAAAGCTACAATTCTGCTATAGCTTCTGCAATGTTTTTTAGAAACCCAACAGAAAAAATATTTAATATATAATATTTCAATTTATTATCTCCACCAAAACAGTTGGTGTTTTCATCCCATTCCATTCCATCTGTTTGTCTGTATTTTAGCAGGATATCTGCAAATATGAACTGATTTGCATGAAACTTTTGGTCATGGAGCAAGGAGGAACCGATTAACATATCACATAGATTAGCTAAAGGGGAGTGTGGCAGTGAGCAGGATTTCTCACAAAAAGGCATGCGATTTCTGAACGGATTCATGTTACACCAAACTGTGTGCGCCTATTAGCAGCAGGCTGCTGGAGAACTAATTTTCGGCTGCTGAACAAACATAGAGCTGATGGCCATGTGGTGTTGCAATATGCTTAAAATTGCCAACTAACTTGCTTAAAATTGGCTGCAATTTAAACAGGCATATCTCATGCCCAATTTGAGATGTTATGAAAATACATGCATCTCCTGATGTGAAGGGTATAGAAGAAACTTTTGGTGGATATCCAACATGTAGAACTGTTGTATCTTGACAGTTGCATAGTGTTGGCGGAGGTATGTACTCTGAGTGCCATCTTGTGTGAGGTTTTTGTTTTAGAAAATGCAATAAAGGTAGACTTTTTTGCAAACACCTTCAGCTACAGCATTGCTTTCAGCTATAGATAAATGTCTATTATGCTATGTTTTATTGCATTGCTTCTTTTGGAATGGGAACAAAATGAGGAATAATATCAAGTGCAGTTTATGCTGCTTATTTCAAAAATAGCTGTGATTTGTGCTGCTTATTAACAGCTGCTAATGCTATCTATGCCATATTAACAACTGATTCACTAAAGAGTAGGTGCAAAACAAGTAACCATGCAACCACATCCAAATGGTTAGTGAACACAAGACCAATACAAAAATGAGTGAACACAATATCAGGGGAAAAAATATCATAATGTTTTCTTAACAGGAACCAGACAATGTGGGTCAATGTTAACTTGCTAAAATAAAATTTGAGAAATTTAACAACAACAGAAATGTCTCAGATATGATCCTGCATTGCACGTAATATCAGTACCTACAATTCTGTTTTATTTATAGTGTTTTTTTTGTTTTTTTTTAAAGCGACACTGTCTTAAAACACTTTACAAAATGATGAGAAATAGGATAAATTAGGCAAGGCCGAGGCTGAAGGAAAACTAAGGGGGAAACCAAATATTGAGGGGGAGCCCATCCTCCGCTGGCTAGCCCACTGTGTGTAGTTAAATGCAAATACTGAGGTAATGGGAATCTTTCAGCATAAACATACAAAGTGACTAGGCAGATTACAACCTGAGGTTAGGTATTAAATTAGCTGGTAAAATAGTCCATGCAAAAAGATTATATTCATATGCCAGTCAGGAAGGGTTAGGTGATGCACCTCAGTCTGCAGGTTGCATCATGGCATGGGGCTTGAACCAGGAGAATGCCAGGGTTGGAATGATCTGTGAACCTAGGGTGGGGGAAAGTCCAAGGTCAGAAAACAGAAATGCAATTATGTTAGGAACCAGATATACATTGTATTGCACATGTAGGGGCCTGAGTGTAAAATGGAAAAGCCCCAGGTTACTGTGTTACTCAGGTCAGCTGACCTGGCAGCTCAATGATTCTGATCCACCCTTCCCACACATCCTTACTGTAACTCTAAGACTGACTAAGAAGTGAGTTTTTTGCTTGTGCTTAAAAACAGAGAATGTGTTTGAAGCCTGAACATGCAAAAGGGAGATTAGTCCATAAGACAGGAGCTCTGTAGAAGGCTCTGCCTCACATTGTAATTTTAATTTTAATTACAATGTCAGCGAGACCATTGAAAGTCTGATAAGTAAGGAGAAAAAACTTGAAGTCAGTTCTGAAGTAAAAGAGCAACTTAACGAACAGACAAAAGCACCAGACTGATATATTCACCTTTCTTGGCTCTTGTATATACCTTAGCAGCTGACTTTTCAAGGTCAGTTGAGTGCATCCAGATAGTAAAGCATTACAGTAGTGCAGCCAAGAGGTTATTAAAGCATCAACCATTTTTGGCACCATGGAGGGTCAATATCTTCCTCAATTTAGACAATCCCAAGGTGAAATGGCCTCTCTTGTGATATCATTAATGTGAGCCTGAAAGAAGAAATGTGCGTCAATAGTCACTCCAAGGATTTGAACAATTGTATTATAGTAACTGTGATGGTCAAGCCATCTAAATTTCAATAAAAATGTAAGCATTTAACTTTCAGACACCACTGCAAGAACTCTACACCTGGCCAGTTTAAAGAAAGGCCCATCTCACAGCACACAACCCCACACACCCCCACACACAGACTTCGCAATCACTTCCAACTCCACCCATCTGGACGGTGCTATGCTGTACCACTTGGCAAAAAATACTTACAAAAAATTACTAATCTCCTCATAAATAAATGTTATTAAGAGGAATTAATAATGTTATTGCTTTTTAGAATTATGTGAGCCTATAAAAAATTTTCCATCCATGTTCCTGAATAGATATCAGTTTTGATTCTGATGCTGATCCATATTCTACTGCTACAGCTCAGTTTTATCTGATCATTTACAATACATTGGTCTTAGAGGAGGAAAGGGCAGGAGACTAGCTGACAAGCACAGCAATGTTACATTTTTAGTTGTGAAACATGATGTTTTGACCATCAGGTCAGCTGTCATAAGATAATTTCTGAGCGAGGGTTGTGCCAAGTTTCTTCCTCTCTGCTCCATTAGTTCACCATTGAGGCTACGTCTTGATTCAGTTATCATTTGAGCACAATTTTTTTCTTTACTCAAAAAATAGTCTTTGGTGTCAAGTTATCCCTGAATGGTCAATTAAAGTAAAAGGCTGGTTTTGCTCACACCTATTTCTGAGCTTGCGCAAGCACTGATTTAATAACATGAATTGGAAACTTGCCTGTCATTTTATAAGCAATTAATTTTTATTTGGCACACAAATAATGGAGTAGGAATAATAATGACTAAAATAGGAATCATTGAAGCACAAAAGATCAGATGAACGAACAGCAAATTGACCTCTCCAAGATGGCTTGGAACAACTTTTTTTAGAATCTATCTGTGCAATGAAATAGCTTTCTTAAAAGATAACAGAATTAACGATTACAGGTGGCAAGTTGTTTTACAGCTACAAGTTCAATGTCGTCAGTGTTATCAAGCAATTCTAGTATTAAATGACTAAATAAGTAATGATGAATGATTTCTGTCTCCATTAACCCTTAATAGGGATATGCTTGTATGGGAGATCTGCTCTCTTGTATCTTGAAATTATAGTTTTAACTGTATAAAGTTTATACATCGCAAGACTTCCACATTCCCACCATAATTCACGTTGTTTCCAAGGTTCAGGAACTGTATTCAAATTGTGGCTATATTACCCAATTTTCTTAATATTTCTTTTAAAGTTTTTAACCCAATTATAACCATTAAATTGTAATAAATACTGTTGGATTATTGTGAGCTGTTCAGCAGATAAAAACAGAGTAGGTGTGCATTCTGCACTCATTAATATTCATATCCATATGACATGTCATATATAAACCACTCCTCATCACTAGGTTAGAGCAGGCTGTCCTGTACAGTAACATTAGACTACCAGGCAGAACAAAAGAAAGCAACATAAGCTAGACTTTACCATAGTATAGTTAAACCTGCAGATTATTCAATGTGTAATGACATTGTAACACTGAGTTACTGTAGACTAACATTAGACTTAACAGCAGTTTCAAACTCCGGACATAGATTCCACATATCTAAGCTTGCAAGTTATTTAATTATCGCTAGCTTAAGGTAGGCCTACTTACTGATCGATCACATGTCTGTCCTGGTGTAACTGGGTGTGTCGCTAGCAGGAACAGGGAGGGAGGGAAAGTGAGGGAAGGCACTGCACCATGCACCGGCGCTATCTTTTTAGCAAGGCCACATTGTTTTTGTAGATAGTTGGTGAAGTCTTCCTCATGAAAATGAGCAATACAATATTTTTGCAAGAATCATTAAAGAAATTTCTTGCCATTTGTTAATGCAAAAACAAAAGTATTAAAACAACACATAAGCAAATAATTCACAGATTTTGTTTCCTGGACCATTAACAATCAATTCTTATGGTGAGTGGTAATTTGCAGTCATCTTTGTGGATAAAACAAGCTTGGTATTGAGTCCCATTTCCATAAAAATAGGTAATTTTGGCACTGAATCATACATCTTTTTTTCTGGTGCTTGTGGTGGTTTGACAGGTGAAAAAGGATCACAAAATTAGTGCATGTTAAAAAATCAAGCCATTCCATATATTCAAAGTTATCAATATTTTGGGCTTCCAAACCACACTAATTCCTGAAAAGTTCATAATGTCTGTTAGCAGTACACATTTGAGAACACAGTGGGCAGAGTGGTATTTACCTCACAAGGATGCATTTTCCAGAGGGCATTTACAAGAGCGAAACCTAAAATGTCAAAGATATTTGTACGCCAATGTATCTACCAACAGACATCATATAAATCGATAGTCATGCTCATAGACCTTTAAATTGTTTGCTGTTATCAGGTCCGTCAGGACAAACCCATTAAGAGAGTACACAAAATGCAGCATAGACTTCAATTTATTCTACAATCACAACACCCATGTGACATAAAATGATTATATTAAAGGCACATCACTATTGAACTTTTTGGACTTGAGATTCATAGGTGCTTTGTGCCATGCATAAAGAATACAAATTCCATCGTTTGTAAGAACTTTATTACAATCTGAAACATCATACAATCTATTATCAAATATACATACATATAATGTATAATGTGAAATGATTTAAAGCTAATTGGTTTGATTGAGTTCATTATGTCACTACCATGAGACAAGATACGCTCAAACATTATGCCAGAGAAATATTTTTGATAGAGAACTTGACCAGCTAGAGTACTTGTTAGTACCTTTCCCTTGTGAGGCCTAACCCTCTGTTTTGCACATGCAATGCCTTATGAAATCTAGCCCATATAAAACCACATTGAGTGAATATGATAAATGGGGTATGCTTTGCCAACTTGTAACTTGGCAGATGGGATGTGCTGCCATTTCGGCTGTCATCCCACTATGTAATATGTTCATTTTCTGCTAAGCAGAAAGACTGGGTGAAAAAATGTTTGTATTGGCATATTAATACTTTCTTACTCTTTTTTAATTGCTTACCCTTTAATACATTTACAAAGACAAAAAGGTAAGGTTTGGGCATGCAACATTGCATGTCCTTGGACCCTTTTTAGATTTTTTAGAAATGTAATTTGCAAGTATATACAAAATATATAACATTTATAATGTTAAAATATATATCGCTCTATAGAAGTGGACAGAGATATATTTATAGGATATGAAATTGAATATTTTTGTATTTTACAGGCTTCGTCAAATATAAAACTGAAATGGAAAAAATAACAGCTCTCGCTATAGTCTGTTTGGAAGCAAAATACTTGCAGAACGTTGGTTGTCAATTGGAGGTCCTCTCACTTGCAGGTTATTGTGAATAGGCGGAATAGGCAGATTTTATTTCTTTATTCATATTTTTAATGCAAAAGTAGTTTTTTTCATATTGCGTTAGTCATATCTCAGTTACTCAGACCTGCTTAAGAGACAGATATATTTGCCTGTGCTAAATACAGAATGTTGCCCTACATCTTGACCCTATATAAGGTAAGTGGATACCACTGTTTTAGTTCATAAAAGCGGGTGTTTGCAGGGGTGCACAGTACATTGGAATGTCCAGACAGGAGCAGCATTTTTTAGGGTCTAAAGTACGAGCAGTCGCCTGCCTTTGGGATCACCGTTAGCCAGCGACCCTGCAGGCTTCCTCTCCCAGCCCTGCCGAATCCTGGTAACTGCTCTGTCCACACAGGGAGTGATGAGCACAAACTTGAGGACCAGGACGACGCAGGGGACGACCAGCGACAGCATGTATCCGGGAGGAAGGTACCACTTGTACGCGGAGGGTCTCAGGAACTTGTCCCAGCCGTAGAGGAAGGTGTGCAACGTGCACAGGAACAGAGTTAGGTGGCCCAGTTTGGACTGTGGTGGGGAAGAGAGAAGAATATATGAATGAAAGCTGAAGGAGGGTGGTAGCCATGTTGTTGCTTGTTTGGAAAATTAACAGTAAATCAAGGTCTTGCAAAATATTAAACAGCATATTGCGATGTTTGTCCGAAATATGCAAGTCAGTTATAGCGCATGATAGCCCCCATCCATTTTGGGGTTCATGAGAACCTTTCCATAAGTCACCCTCCCAAAGCACTTACATTTGAAACACTGTATCAAACGCTGGTTCCCTTTAGTTTTTGAACGGACTGCCATAGGGTGGAATCTCCCCAGTCAGATGACTGGGTTAGCAAGACAGCTGCCAATGAAATCTGTTGTTGGGCCAGGCTACCAGAAGGGGTATATTCAGGGGACTGAGGGGAGAGCCTGCTACTTAGACTCATTTCTGTGTATACATGACTGGTACAACTGCAAACTCCGCTCTGTTATTAGCTTTGCTTTGTTAGCTTTAACTTTCTTCAATCAACTGGAACAGTACACTGTGTATTTCTCCAACATAAGTGTGCTTATCTGCTTCATGAGTGTGTGCAGTTTTTCAAACGGGAGTAGCCTTGCCTCGCTTGATAAGAGTGGAGAATTCGTGGGAAAGCTGTGATAGCTGGGTACATTCTCTCAGTTCCTCCATTCATTAGTTACGGTAAGTGCTAGCATCTGCCTACCCAATCCTATTCATTCACACAGGCTTAATTAGCTCCGGAGGACCTAGACCATTGGTTAGGTCTTCGCTTGAGATGGTTGCAGTGTATCATGCGTCTGCCCATGCGCATAAGGGAGAATTCATAAAATGAGCTCTACATTATACTGTCAGCTCCAGAGAAACAGGAATAAAAATAAGGAATGAACACCTGGTGCCAAGCATCTGGCTGTGCATAGGTGGAATCCTCACTCATTGAAGCGAGCTTGATACCACACACATGCGACACTGTGCACAAGCATCTGGCTTTGTGCCAGTGGTATCTCACTCATTGACCTGAGTTAGCTACGGTTATTTTTATTTCTTACAGTTCTTCTGGCATATTGTACATGTGCATAAGGGAAAATAAATATTGTATTACCAGTATTTATGAAATATTACCATGCAGTGAGGCTGTGCACTGGGATAATCGCTGATTTAAATGAGAGTACATTGGGTAAGGTGGGTGTTCTCATGTGCAAAAATAAAAGGGGAAAAACCTACCATGCTCCAGCCTTCTGTTCTTTCTTAGGTGGCATCACACTTATTAAACTAAATAGGGTGTTGTGCACTGAACTGTAATTGCGTAAATATGGCAATAAATATAGCGATAATGATGCTAAAAAACTGAGATAAAGCCAGTCACAAAGAACCCTTCATGTGTGAGATGAATTCTAAATCCACCCTGCTGATGTATGAAGAAGACCAAATGCAAATAGAAATTACATGTTTTATCATATATTCATTTCAGAGATTAGGAGAGAGAAAATGGAAAATGGCTCATTTGTCTGTGAGACTGTGCCTTCACTATCAACCCACCTCATCAACAAAATCTCTCCCCTGGGTTGAATGGTGACAGGAATGTCATAATAATGCAAAATAGGTAATCTGCTTCAGTGCAGACCCCATCTGTGCAAACTACTCACATGTTTACATTCTACCGAACATTGCGCACTAGCGCACGATTGGTATGAAGCTTTCAGCCATATAAAGTGAACTAAAGAACTTCAGTTTAAAGAAGTTTTCAATCCAGTGCCGTTGCCTCTAGCAACCAGAACAATAAAACTACACTTTTCCTGTTTAACTTTTTAGAGTTAAATTTCTGGCTGACATTTCTCTAAATGCAGTTCCATCTTTAAAACTAATATATAACGTGCATCTTGGTGGAACTGGTGAAATTTTTTGAACAAGATAGCTCAGTGATATTTGACATTTACATCAGCATATGAATACCAGTTTATCATTAATATGGCCCTCTAAGTTCTTGGAAGACTTCAGAAATATTGACTTAAGTTTTCTGTATTTTTTAAGGAAAAGGCAACATAATTGGGCTGTCACCTGATAAACTCTGAAATACATAAATAGAGGCATATTACAGTGCCAAGATATAATCATCTAGCCATTGATTGGATTGCAATCTCCATGCGGTAAACAGTGCTCACAGAGGTATCAGTAATACCGTACCTGTATGAATCGGAATTCCCGCCAGTTAATGGTGTTGCTGACGGAGGGCAAAGAGGTTATTCCCAACAGGACGTAGAGGCCAAATCCCAGGATCCCCACTGAGTAATACGAGTCAGTGCGCCAGGCCATGGTGGTGTCGAATGTGCCTGTTTTGTTTTGTTTGATCTAGACAGCAGGAAAACGTTTGTTAGCACAGTGGTAGTTTTCGTGTTCCACACGCATTGGTGTATGCTGTTGCTTTCTAATGCTACAGTCAGTATGCATCTGTACAAGGGGCTCAACTACCAACACAGCTTGAATAAATTTTAAACAAAAAAAAAAAATTTCAGTCAAAATGTAGCCTCAGTGTTTATCCATAAAGTTGGCTAACAAATGCAATTGTTACTTTCTGTTTTCACAAATATTATTTGGTTAGTTAATCAATCACCAAAATTAATGTTCCAACCTAAATCTGCAGAAATATGGGCACACGTAGCATTTATTTGTTAGTGAAACATTTTGTTGAACAAAATGTTGATCGAATTCAGGCTTGTTTGACTTACGAATACATGTTATATATAACCTTTTTTTGCAAAGGAATACGATTTGGTGAGATTAGTGGTAACCACAGTTAACTCACAAACTCGGTTTTGAAGAATGTCAATTGAATTGTGGGTTTAATTTAATGACAAATCTTCATTTAACTGAATCTGGGCCTTTATCTGCATGGTAAACAGCTTGTTTGCATGGCTGGCTTGCTCACCTGAGCAGCGGTCCAGATGTTGACCCGGTACCTGACATAGTACCTGAAGGGAATGATTAAAGTGTAGAGGACGTGGAGGGAGGCGAGAGCCAGGGCAATCAGGCCCAGCTGCTTACGACACAGCATCCACCTGTCCAACCAGTCGGGGAAACGGCGGTACTTGGTGCCGTTGTAGAGCTGCAGAAATCCCGCCATCACCCCAGGAAGGTAGCACAGCGCCAGCATGATCAGCGAGACAATCGGGAACACCTTGTTGGCCAGGGAAACCATGATCCGGAAGGAGATGTCCTCCCCATCGATGACGGCGGCGTAGATGACATCAAGGGTGAGCACGTAGAAGAATATGAAGGCTGTGAGGCCGGTGGCCAGGGCGATGGGGAGCCTCCACAGAGGGAAGAGCTGCAGGGGGTAGTCTTCAATCTCCCCGGCCGCCCTGAGCGATCCTTTGTCCAGCGCGGTGAGGCCAAGGCTGCGCGCGATGTCCACCACCATCTGCTTGGCCTCGCTGTTATCTCCACAGATTAACACCTGGCCAATCAGAGGGAATGAACATATCAGCAAACCACTGTAGAGAGAGACTGAGAATAAACCCAGCTGCCCTGGAAACAGCTGCTTATAATTGCAGTCAAGCTTGTGAAGAACTCAGACTGCGGAGAAGCGTTTAGTCGGATGTACCCGCACAAATCGTCACAGCCACTGAATTAAGGGTATGCGTATGCGTATGTCCAAAAAAATGCTCTCTCAGGTTTATTTTCAGATTCTTGAAAAAAAGACTCTCAAAATGTTTTTTTTAAAGAAACTTTTTTTTCAGGTTCTTGCTGACTTCCCCCCCCCGCCCCCTAGAGAACATATGTTTTCCCTTGGATATGATAATGAAAATTTAATAGCAGCACACTAATTGTTTTTAAAGACCAGCCCTCAGCATCCTGTTGGTGGTCAATTATTTTACAACAGAGCTGTATAAATGTCTTTATTACAGATAAATAATTTAGATTCCAAGAACACTTGCATTGAGTTGTATAAGAGATCTCTATATGCAAATGCCACAGCATGGGAAATAGGGAAATGGGATATAATAACCTAACCTAATGTTGGTGTGTAAAACTGTTTGTACAGCTTGAAATTGGAGCAGCAATATTCAACATGGTGGTGAAAATGTCAATTTAAATTAAATTATTATATGAATTAGAACCTCATGCTATGGAGCGCACATGATGAAATTAACCTCTTAGCGCATTGCCCCTAGTGGTGGGCACGCCCGCGTGACTAGATTACTAAAGTCAAACATTCGGTGCTACTGCAACCAACGTGTGAGATGAAAACAGAAACGCGTTGTTTCAGTTTCATTAGTAGACGATACATGACAACTATGCCGAAAACGGAGTTTCGCAGCCCCACCATTGTCGCTCCGGTCGTTCATTTAACACGCACCCCCTCCCTGCAGTCTCATCTAAGAAACACCCCCCACCCTTGACATAATGGACAATATTGTCTATCCTGGCATTAATAAAAATATTCTTTCACCACTAAAAAATCGTATTCCGTCATAGCAGCAAGATAAACCCGACAATAGCACTAAGATATGCCTATACAGCAGTGAAAACGCTGCTCACTGAATAACGAAATAAACGAGAAAAAGTTTTTAAAAATGATACCATGTCATTCTACAGTCAATATCTGGGACTAAATATTGAATAAATATAAAACCTTACTGTTGGTTTTACGTGTAGAGATGTCCCTTTTGAGACTGCGTGGTCATATATTGTCTTGGACAATCCGTTTGGGAAATATAGGCGCATCTGTGACGCCTGGGTATCTTCCAAAATAGCTGTGCGTAACACCACACCTGTTGTTTACGGCGTCGTCGTCCTTTTTAGTACAGTCTGACTTGATTTACAATTCATTTATTCGGTAGGCGAGAGTATAAGCTTTCTAACGATGTATAACATGTCTAATTCTGCTTTTGGAATAGCGTTTTATAGGTCAGCGTAACAGAAAATATTATTAGCATAGCATTCACTTACGCAATCACTCTTGTTAGCAGACAAATACGATGCACCTAACGAAACGTGTTCAAGGATATTTCGTAATTTCTTGGAAAATACTATTATTATTGAGGACTTCTGAACATAGCTAAACCATATGTTTGCTGATAGACCTAGCTGACATCGTTTTCTGGAGCAAAACAGAAGCGAATAGAACAATATCATTGATACCGTCTCTGTCTCTATCTACTGAACATAGAGGAGATTTCATCATTGCTATGTAAGTATTACCGTTCAAAATATTTCGGTTATATACGTTATTTTTGAAATTGAGTATCTTTAAATAGGTTAGTGGTGTTATATAATGTAAATATTTTACACTGTAATGTAAGCGTTAGACGGAAGTGTAATAGTTTTTGTGAAGCATGCAACAGTGATGACGTCATAGCTGGAACATTGCCAAAACGTGGTGGACGGGTGAAAATTGTTTTCATGTTGTCTCATCCCCATACAAGAAAACATACGAGAGTACAGAGTATAGAAATACACACGAGTTAATTATTACACATTTAGGTACTGTACCGCATTGTGTGACAATGTTTTTGCATTATTTTTTTAATCTGATAGCAATGTTTCATCTTAAACCCTCATAAGGGGCTCATTTATATGCTTTATAATGGACAAAAAGCATTTTATTCAATTTTGGAGAGATTTTGTATATGTTTCTGGACACCTAGCTATTTTAGACCACTGTACTGACTGAAAGCTTGTAATTCCCATTTGAAAATTATGCAACAGTGATTTTCTTGAGTCAAAACAGTTGATTTGTAGTGAAATACATGGATATGTTATGATTTACAGCAATGCATAATTTAGACATTTTGGATAGATTGGAGATGCTGGGTACACTGCTTAGTTTTTGCTTCATACATCTATAGTAGTTCTACATATCCACCCTTAGATTTTATGAACTTGTGGTCAAGACGTTTTTGACCTAGCACATGTATAGTTTAACCTCCTGCATATATTCAATCTCGCAGTATTTCATTGCAAACTTAAAAAGTGCAAATTTATTTTGGATTTTTTGTCAAACAATTGCATTTGTGGCACTTTATTTCTTCCAAAATTATGAATATAAACTAATCTGTGTTAGTATTGTAAATTGTACAAATGTCTTGCTTCATTTAAGCCATTTTTCAAGTCTCTGTGGTGTTCACGTCTGGAGTTATAAAGCTTTAAATAGGGTACCCCCTAAATGGGCAAGGATTGGCAAAATTTGGCTTGTGCCTTAAGAGGTTAACCCGGTGCTGGGGCTGGTGAACACATTCTCATTCCCAACTCATCAAATATTGCAGCTTGGGCAAGGATCCTTCTCGTCACTATTCAACGCATTGGATAGACATGGGTGTTTTGGGTTGACGAGTGAGGTAGCCCATTGACTTCTAGGCTACTTGATAAACTACATCACCCAGCATGCATTAGCCTAGGTTTATGTTGATGTTTTTAAAATAATTTTCTGTGTAGCCTATATTATTAAAATGAAATAATTTCTGGTATATTTCGGTATATGTGTATGTGATTTTAAGTAATTAAATTCGAATAGGTCACAATAGTATCGATTGTCTTCAAATACAAGCTCCGAATTTGCACTGAGGTTCAGGCTACTGTCTGTCCATAGCGTCAAAATCCGCCGGAGTGGCAATTCAATTCAATGGGCTACCTAACTCATCAACCGAAGACGCCCAAGTCTATCCAACGCATCGAATAGTGATGAGAAGGGTCCTTGCCCAAGGTGCAATATTTGACGAGTTGGGAATGAGAACGTGTTGGGCTGGTATGTACCTGGAAAAAAACACTGTCCCCTTTCACCATCACACATTTGTTTTCTCTTGTACAGCGAGGAAGATAATTCGGAGCAGGAAGGCAGGCAATCTTGAATCCTAGTTATTACACGGTGCCATCTGCAGCCAATGGATTTCTTACAGTTGCACTAGATAGGAGGCTACAGTGCATTACATATCCCTGAAACAGAATGGGATCAACCCTTATTGTACAAGATGCGATGGGAAATGCAGAGTAAATAGCACACGGTGCCATGAAAAAGTATTTGCCCCCTTCCTGATTTCCTCTATTATTGCATATTTCTCACACTGAATGGTTTCTGACCTTTAGACAAAATGTAATATTAGACAAAGGGAAACAGAAAACCCATTTTTTTAAATGATAAAGCAAAAACATGACTCTGTATCGATATGAACCTAAGGGCCAGATTTACTAAGGAGACAGTGACAGCCAAAAACATTGCGGCTCTACGTCATATTGCGGCTCTGTTGAGGTCGAAGATACCGATACATTAACAACCGATTTACGAATACTGGTTTTACTTATGCGATCAAATAAAATAAACACCCTTATTTGCTGTTTTGTGCTAGAAGAAAAAAAAAGGGTCAGAAAAAATAATGGCATGCTTACATGCATAGATTACAAGGTGCTACGAAATAGGTACTGATCACAAATAGCGAGGGAACCACAAAAAACCTTGGTCAACGAGGTAGCCACAGCTTCATGCAGTATTTCAGCAGAGGAGTACAACACTGGAGAGAATAAGGAGGACAAAAATGTGGAGTGACATCACATACAAAATGTATTCTTTATGTCTAATAAAATTAACAGTGGAGGACGTAAATAAAATGGCATGTTGTTAGGCGGTTTACGAAAGAAAAAGCCTACGAGGGCAAAAGACACAGGTGGTGGTCCAACTAAGGAAAGTATGTTAACACTGATAGAATAACAGGTGGAAAAATCCTTGCAAAATGAGTAAGCAGTGGGGGTGGAAGGAATAGGCACGTATCAACTTGCAATGGGAGGAGGCCACAGAGCGTCTGAAAGTTGTTTAAATTGAGAACTGTGATGAGCTGCTAGCTCTTGCTTACTTTCAATAAAGCAAACATAATCTTATATCTGAAAATAAGTGAGAAGTCATCAGTAGAAACATGTGTGAAACACATTTTAAATCCTGTCTCCTTTCCAGAGTTCTATGAATCTGGGGATGCATTTTTTGATCTCCAACCCATGCAGCTCACAAGACAAACTGATTTAACTGCCAAGGACGTGTGTACAGCCCAATGCCCTTTCCTAACAACCCGTGTGTGAGCAATAGGCGATATTAGCGCAGAGAAATTACCACCTGCATTCAGGAGTTCTAAAAATTCTCAAAGAGGGGAGTCACAATTAATGTATCCAGTGTTGGCCACACATAGAATTTGCTTACTGGCCACCCAAGTATATTTGGAGACTAGTGCTGAGCGAATAACCAACATTTCAGTGTTTTTCTGTGTTTAAATAATTAATCGATCAATGTCGGTTTGATTATTTCTTAATTCTGTTGTTTTTGTCCAAGCTCAGTGTGCTAGTTCCTAAGTTGCAGTTTTGAAAAGGCAGCTGCTCAACACAGTTTGCACAGAAATAAGCATCACAATAACTATAACAATGATCATAATCAACTGCGCCTATGGACACACATGTTATAGGTCATATCTGTTTAATACATGTTAAATATTCAATATATTGATTTTAATTTATTTATAGCATATATATGCAATAGACCATTCTGGTGCCGATGGATCACAGATCGCAACCACCAACAGACTAGATTTCAGACCTGTGGGAAACACTGGCGTGCTTTAGTAAATTAGATGGAATACTTGCTTGGCTCTCAACCTTGTTTTAGCTCATCCACTCCAGGTATACATATGCATGAACACATTTAATTGCTGTATGTATTAAAAGGAAAGTTGCAGAGTGATGTAATCAAATTTCATCCTAATTGCGATTTTGACTCATTGCGACCATTCCGTAAATGCCGATGTAGACATTGCAACCTTGCAGAAATTGCTTTTGCATCGTAAAATAAGTCGCAATCCTTTAGTAAATCTCGCCCTAAGCTTTTCTGTATCATCTGAGATCTTGTTTTGTCTGCATGTGTGCAAACATGTGGGTGCACACGTGTGTTTATGTCTGAACTCCGAGTACCATGCTTTGAGGACTTCTCATGGTTTTGTTCCCTTTGCAAGCCAGATTTAGAAGGTAATATCACTGTAATACACGCACCCTGAGATTTAGTTTTACCCAAAAAACAATATTCTTTATGGAAAAGGCATTCCCACTGATTCCCACTTGAAGCATTCCAGGCATTCTGGTAATCCTTTTTTAACCGGTTCATCTCTTACCTGCCGGTTTGCATCCAGCCCGCCAGACTGCAACGCCCACGCGGAGACTGTGTTGAACGCTTTGACCACGGAAGCGGCGGGAACCAGCTTGCTCAGGTGCTCTGCGTTGGACTCGGGGTACTGGTTCCGCCTCAGGTTGTTGCTAACGTCCACCAGGACCTTCCCCGCCAGCATCTCTCCCCCTGCCTGTTGGAGGAAGTCATAGTTCTCCCGGTGCACAGCCACGAAGATGATCCTGGAGGTCTGGGCCGCCTCCTCGTGGCTCATCACCTGGGCGCCTTTGGGCAGAAGGCTGGAGTTCTTGGGGTTCCGGCTCCCGAAAACCACCCCGTACCCAGCCTGCAGCAGCCGCAGCCCCAGAGACCGCCCAAAGTCACCCGTCCCAAAGATGCAAACGGTCCCAAGCTTGCGCTGAAAGCCTGGTTCGCTCATTGGCATGGAAAAGGAGATGTTTGTCATATCTGAAAAAGACAACACAGTCACACTCATTGAACTAATTCAGGACAAGTAAATCATATTCTGTCGGGGAGTAATACTGTAGGTACAGTTTTATTGCCATTGACACCTATTTGGTCCTCTCTGAGAGACAACAGCAACAGCCTCCAAATGCATATGCATTTAATAGAATCAACTCTAAACCTTTTGTCGCCATCTCTGTACATAAACTACTGACACAAAGACACGCAACACAGCTGGCCAAGAAACAGCTAAACAGTCAATTGTCCAATTACTTTTGCTACCCTAAAATTGGGGACCATGTACTGTATAATAATTACTGTTAATCCTACAAGTATCACGCGATACGCAGTGTTGGGGAAGCTACTTTGAAAGTATAGCTTTGCAAGCTACCAATTACTTCACACTGGAAGAAGTTGAACTACAGCAAAGCTACCCTAGGGAGAACTCTAGTTTGGTTAACTAAAGCTACGTAGAAAAAGTACTTTAAAAAAAAGATCAAATTGACAATGTACAGTACATGTCATACAAAATTATACCAAAATATAATACAAAAAATCACATGCCAGCAAAAAATGCCACTCAATTGAGTTTATTGCAGAAAGTGGCCACTTGTTAACAGGTCATACATAAACCAAAAAAATAAAATACCCCACTATTCATGGAAAGTGCAAAGAATGTCAGCTTTGGTTTTGTATACAATGTCCATCAGTGAAACACCTAAAACTAGAGACCAGGTGGGGGTATTGCACCAAGCAGGATTACTCAGTTAGCCAGGTAACTTCTAAAATAGCATGCAACAACTTCTCTGAACATTTGTTAATAAATAGCAATAATCAATGCTTATAACTAATTGACACCTAATATATTCAAGTGCAGTTTTACAAATTCAGATTCAAAACATTAAAAACTATAGCCAAATATTTTTCACAGGTGAGCTGACAATCCAGCTTCCTGGAATACCCCTGAGACCTAAAACTGTCCTAAACAAAACAATCCCATCTCGGCTTTTCACAAGGACAAAATTGCAAGGAATGTTATATTTTTGTTGTAAACAAATCTGGATTTTGTATTATCTGACTACAACTAAAACAGTAAAGAAAAATTTTTTTTACTTGCACCTTCTTAGACCGTTTGACCGACTAAGTAAGTATGGCCATGGTAATTATTCCTCAGGCTGAGATTCGGGAGGTTTATCCATGATGACGCTGTCGCTGTGTGAGCACTGAGCAACGCCTGCCCTTTTGCACATGCACTACACAAAGATCAAGTGTGTGGTGGTGGCTGCCTGACGAATGCATTGCCTGGGCATGCCTTCACAGCAGTCAGGATGAAAGAAAAAGGGGGCGAGGCTGGTCAAAAGAGGCTCAATTACAGTAGAGAAGCAATGGTAAAATAACAATAAAAAAATAATTCCTTTCCTTTTACGGCCCAAAACTGTTTGTAGTTTCAGTAGTTAACTACACAAAAAATGGCAAAAAAGTAATTTAACTACTTGAATCACTATGCAAATATGAATGTAGTTGAACTACCAGCAAGCTACTGCAAAATGTAATTAAATTACTAGTTCAATTACATGTAGTTCACTACTCCCCAACACTTTAATTTGAGGGTACAGTATTTATATCCGTATCAGCGATACGGATGTAAATTCTGTACCCTCAAATTAAAGCTGACAGTCTGCGGTTTTTAACCTAATTTTCATTGTTTTATTTTAAGTCCAATGTGCTGCCTTACAGAGCCAAAACAACAAGGAATTGTCACTGTCCAAATATTCACAGATTGCACTCTATAAGCCTAAATGTTCTGTATTCTGTTACATCCACAGAGAAAGAACAAGAAAACAGATTTTACAGATAGTGACTGCACATCTATCTTTTACCAGATCAATCTAAAAAAAAATACAAACTGCACATACCTAAACTGTGGCGTGTGACTCCAAAGTAAAGTTCTACGGTTAGATAGTCATATATTCCTCTTGCCTTCGAGCCCAAGCTTTTAAGTCCACTGTAGCCACGTGTAGTGTCCTTGGACTTACTGACAGAGCGCTACTCCCGCCTGCCAATTTGTAGTGGGGTGCTGAACTGCCTGCCCTGGCAATGAGGAAGCCAGTAAGCCTGTGGGACAGAACTGGGAAATTCCGTTCCAGGAGGGGGGTGATGCACGCACGGGGAGAGCAGGGATAGGGCAGGACAAACACAAACACGCATTCTTTCAGGCATTTTGCCATGTTATTTTCAGGAAACCACTAGCAACATACTACTAGGTAGTTGCCTAAGACTGGGGACTCCAGCACAGTGTGTCTTGCCAGATTTCCCCTTTTGCTTGTTTTGTGCTTTGGCTTGGTACAAATCACATGCACAAATCACCAAGGAAACATTGGACGTACATTTAAATTGGAGTTTCTAACATTATTCCACTTGAAAGTCTCCATGCAGCACAGACCTTCATAACCTAAGAAGTCTGCCTGATTGTTTTGACACTGCATGTGTCTAAAAGGAAAGAATATCACAACTGTGCTAAAGTGCAAAGTAATGTGAAACAGACATTGTTATTTAAAAAATACATAAATGAATCATGCTTAAGTATATGCTGAATGCCGCTGTCTGAGCTAAGGCAGTTTGTGTCACACACACCAAGGATCAGAGACCATGCCTTGTGACTTCATTGCGATTTACCCTATTCTGCTGTCCAGACTCAAACAAAGCTAAGTGTCATATAATTACTCAATGAGCGCATACATTACGTCATTAACCCACTGCTTATGAGTCTGGTTCCTTTTGCATGTAACGCTATAATTAGCGATACTTCATTATGTTCAGGATGCACAAATGCTCCTCTTACCTGCAATCATTTTTTTCAGGTGGCTTGAGTTAGCCTCAGAAAAATGTTCTCTATTTAAAAAGTTGCCAACAATGCACTGCAGCTGCATCTGGTTAAGACCACTGGCTGGTTTTTCCAGGAGAGATAATGGTTTCCAGCTGGTGCTGTAACCTTCTCTACAACCCCCCACCAACCAAACACACATTCACACACACAAACACACATACACGCACACAAACATACACACAAACATAGCCTATATCGTATGAATTACCTAGTTTTAATATTACATTGTTTCTGTTTTCCTCAGATTTGTTCTTGAATCAGAACCTTGCCCCAACTTTGAGTTTTAGAAGAGTTTTCAATGATGTAAAAATAAATGAGAACAAGAGGCACAGGTTGGTACATTAATTTGTTTGTATTACACAGATGCTTTCCTTGAGTCATCAGTCTCAACTATCAGCCCATCCAGAAGAAATGAAGTTTGAAATGTTTGTGAACAAGCAGTCTGTCATGAAAGACACTACGTGCTGAGTAGCTCAGCTGTAGAGCTTGTTGCGTTTGTTAAAGCTGATAAACTGTGACATATCTGATTCCTGTACTTAAATCTTGCATTCACATAAGGTGAAGGCAATCCTGTAGAGAGAGCCTATCTCTGATGTAAGTGGGATTTTTAGGCGTAAAAAAATTCAGTAGAAAAAGCAGGCCTCTTGTCTTTGGCTTTCAGTAAATCTTTGTAGTAAGGACCACTTTTTCATTACCAAGACAAGGTCTGAATTCAATTAAGTAAATTTTGACAAAAAGTAATGACAGTATCAAAGCTGTTACTGAAAAACAAGACTGAACCTCTTTTAGTTTACATTAGATGGTCCTTGGACAGGGGCTAAGCCTTGTTTGTGAAGTAACCTATTCACTAAATGTAGTTTTAGACAACTGCATTGGTACAGTATGACAAGTCCTCCTTTTACTGGCATAGCCTTCTTTTACATAATCAGTTATGAAACCATTGAGGCAAATGTGAAAGCAGAACAGTAATATTATGCAACTTTCCCCTTTTGTGCCACTGAAGAATTTCAGTGTATGATAACACAATGTACAATTACAACCCATACATTAAGCTACATGTAATTACGATACACACCTATGTTGGTTTGCAGAAATGTGATGCAGTATATTTTTCCTCTGCTTGCCAATGTGGTGGACGTACATATTTGTGGATGTACTGCTATGCAGCATGTTTGATAATGGAAAATCAAGCATCACTTATGAAGCTATGCAAGCCACTCCGAAAGTTAAGTCAAAGTGCTAAAGGGTGTCAGCAACCTATTAAAGGCTGTATTCCTTTTTGTACGCAACATTTTTCTTTTAATTCAAGCCAAACTAAATCTACCACTTTAATTTCTGTCATTTTAATTAAGAAAGCTGCCACTGCTATATTTATGATTTCAATCCCCCCTTGATATTTTGATTGAATGCTCCAAAATAGAAATTAGCGGCCAAAAAAAGAAAAGAAATTTGTGGCCACATTTATGGAACAGGGGGACTTTTTGCAGTATTTGCTTAACTGCCTTCATCACGAAGTAATCCATCTGAATAGGTTACTGTGGTGGAGACACGACTGGATAGTTAATATCCTTGGGTATTTTATTGTGGAGCTTATCATCTCTGTATTAAGCCAGGGAGTTAAAATAAACAGAGTACTAGCTGCAATGTCTTACAACATTCAAGTGAGGCCATGTACTTTCCCCAACAGCAGTGTCAAACTGTCCCAGAAGCAAAAGTTACTGCTGGATGTACAACATTCAGGAAATTCCAGCTGTTCCAGTATTTCTGACAGGCGGTCCAATATCCTGATTTTTCTTGGCATCTGGCCATTGTCACATTCAGCAGAGCAGGATGCAACGCCAGGAACACACTGAACTCAGTTGAACTCAGTTTTTATAAAGTTGAATGATAATCATAACAATTTATTTGAATCCTTTTAATAAAAAAATGATTAATTACAAAAATCTTATAGCTCTTGTAAAACACAAATATAATTGTTAAATATGCCTGAATTTAGAAATACAGAAGAAAAAAAGTTTTCTCCCACATGATGTAATTTTGTATTTATTCAGTTAGGTCAACTGAGGACGCACAGAGAAGACGGCGAAGGCGCTGATTAGGTGGCCAGATGAACCAAACCACTTCTTGTGGGGATTGTGCCAGGAAACTACGGTTAAAACCCCTACTCTGCATCTTATTACATTACATTACAGGCATTTAGCACACGCTCTAATCCAGAGCAACTTACACAACATTTTGATTTATATATTTATTTTACATTGCATCCATTTATACAACAGGATATATACTGCAGAAATGCAAGTTAAGTACCTTGCTCAAGGGTACAACGGCAGTGTCGTACCTGGGAATCGAACTGTGAGCTTTATGTTACTACTACTGCACTACTACTCCACTATGCCTCACTGGCGCACTGCATCCTGGGTGTCCTAGACACATGGCTTTTTATCGATACCCCCAAAAATGGAAGGTTCTACCTCACCCCCACTTTGAAAAACAATGAACTTTCAAGTAGTCATTTTTAACCAAGCTGCTAAATAGCATGAAAAAACGGGGGCATATATAGGTCCTGCTGTGAGTTCGCATTTGGAGCATCGCCTGCACTCTCTGACTCTTTGGCATGAACGTGAGGTCTGGTAAAATCAATGCGTGCAGTGAGGGCTTTCTGCCCAGATTCTTTTCCCTCAGCACAGCAGTTGTTTTTTTTTTTTCATTTTAATATGCAGATACAGTACTGTACATATATTTACAATGAAAACTTGTTACAAACAGGTACACCACATGGCCAAAAGTTTGTGAACATCTGACATCCAACATCCAGAATTATGGGCATTAATATAGATTAATATATTAATATATATTGGTCCACCCTTTTGGTCCTATAACAACCTCCAATCTTCTGGGAAGGCTTTATACTGGATGCTGGAGCATTGCTGCAGGGATTTTCTTCCATTCAGCCAGAAGAGCATTAGTGAGGTCAGGCACTGATTTGGCGATTAGGCTTGGCTCGCAGTTGGCCTGGCTTGCAGTTGGCTTTCCAATTGATCCCAAAGGTGTTGGGTGGGGTTGAGATCAGGACTCTGTGCAGACTAGTCAGTTTCTTCCAAACCAAGCCAAAACCATTTCTATGTGGACCTCACTGAATGCCCAGAACATAGTCATGCAGAAACAGGAAAGGACCTTCCCCAAACTATTGGCACAAATTCGGAAGCACAGAATCATCTAGAATGTATGAGAATATTGACTGCAGTTAAACTACAAAAATCATAGCCTACATATAGGAATTTTTTACATTGTCAAGAAAATATATGTTAATATATGTACATTTGAAAAACACATTCTGATGTTTATATAAATCAAAGATATATCTTTTGCTTTCTTGGTTCTTACATTTTGCAACATGTTTTATTTATTTCTCCATTACATTTTTAAATAAGATACTATTTGGTTTACCTTTTGCACAAAAAATTATGAATAGGTTTGAAAAGAAAGACTCTGGTTAGGCTCTATATTGAAAAATCAGTGATCGGCACAGCAGTAGTAGTCCTTAAACAAAATCACGGCATGTCTGAGGAGTCAGAGTCAGAGCACTAGGTCTGCCTCTCATCATTCTTTTGGTGCATCCATTAAATGGCTGCTAAAGTAACCTTTTGTAAGTGTTTAATGAAAGATCTAAAGATAGGACTATTTTGGATTGATTTATGAGTTCCTGGCTTTGAATTCATGAATGAGCAAGTGTCAGAAATGTATCTGGCTGGCTAATTTTCATTCTCTATTACAGTAAAACTAAACAATTTATGAAAAGTCACCTTGAAAATCTGTCTCTGAATCAACTGGAAAAAACAGCTCAAAATAAACTGCTATTTTAATGTTATTTAAGTTATTTGAGCATAAAAACAATAGCATTAGCCAATGACTGGCATGGCCCATTGGTGACATATTTTATGTTTTTCATTGAGTAGCTACAATGTAGGCCTAATTTAGTTTTGTTAGCTACTTTTATCGTATTGGCAGTTATGCTGTTGCTTCACTACTTCCGGTGACAAGTAATCCATAGCTTAGTTAGCTACATTGCCATAGTAGGTTCTCCAACACTGTAAATATGCTATTCTGATTCCGCAGTTTGAATGAGGAACATTAAGCTAAAGTGGTGGGATTGTGGTTAGCCCATGACGTTAAATTTAGATAAATTGTGGAACTTCCTGGCAAATTCACTGACAAAATAAGCCTGTGAAACGTTTATTTACAACAAATGTCTATTGGTTTGAAACTAGGCTAATATTTTGAGGTTTCTTGATGAGATTGGAATTCTGGCACAACTACTCCTGTGCCTCTTCCACTGTGCAGAGGAATAGGCTTTCTATTTGGTCCAGAAGGAAGAGTGCTCCACCAACTCTTCCAACAGAATCTTATTTTTCCCAGGATGTCTCCCGTCCATGTATCAATCAAGCCAAGAACTGCTTTGGATCAGCTGTTTGTAATGAAAATGGTGCAGGGTAGTATGGCTGCTGGCATAATGTTGCTGTACTTGTTTGCATGAGTTTGCATGTTCTCCCTGTGTCCACATGGGTTTCCTCCGTGTACTCCGGTTTCCTCCCACAGTCCAAAGCTATGCAGGTAGGCTAATTGGAGACTCTATATTGGCCATAGGTATGAGTGTGTGAATGAAAGGTGCGTGTGCCCTGTGATAGATTGGCGGCCTGTCCAGGATGTATGCCTGTCTCTCGCCAAATGCATGCAGGCTTCAGCAACGCTCCGGCCCTGGTCAGGATAAGACGGTATAAATAATGGATGGCTGGTTGACTCATTAAAAAATATTAAGGCTACACAGAATGCATTAAGAGACACTTGTCAATCCACTTGCTATTGTGGCAATTCCTTAAGTATGCAGAATATGGAATATATGAAGTAAAATTTATTGTGTAATGCATTTTTCTAGATTCATGTCCATTACTGGAGCACTGCATGGGTGTTTTACAGAACCCGTTAGTGCAGGTATTTTAAGAATCAAACACTCATTTTTTTATATACTGTATATAATTCCATCATAAAATCAGGTGCCATTTTAAAGTATAGCTTTATTTAAAGCTGACTATATGATCTTATTGTTATTGTATAAAGCTTTAAACAGTTTAGCCTCTGACTAACTTAGTCAGTTACTTCTTCCTTAATCTCCTCCAAGATAAGTTCATTCACAGGATTCTGTTTTTTGAAAATTCCATGTATATCTAAAATTACAATGGCTGGTAGAGCCTTCTCTTATAGAGCTGGTGTTTTATGGAACAATCTTCCAATTTATGTGCGGGCTTCAGACACACTCTCTGTCTTTAAGCGTCAGCTTACAACTTACCTCTTTCGTCAATCCTATAGTTAGCCATTGATATAGTCCTATATCCTGTTAAATGGTCAAGTATAATCACGGAGATGATGAAATTAAATGAGGCTGTCGGAGCTAGGTTGGGAGCTTAGCGTCAAGTGTCAAGCTGGCTGCTACAGAGCTGACACATTAGGTAGCTTAGCGTTAAGCATCAAGCTTGCTTTTACGGAGCTGACACGCTAGGTAGCTTAGCCTTCAGTGTCAAGCTTGCTTTTATGGAGCTGACACGCTAGGTAGCTTAGCCTTCAGTGTCAAGCTTGCTTTTATGGAGCTGACACATTAGGTAGCTTAGCGTTAAGCATCAAGCTTGCTTTTACGGAGCTGACACGCTAGGTAGCTTAGCCTTCAGTGTCAAGCTTGCTTTTATGGAGCTGACACGCTAGGTAGCTTAGCCTTCAGTGTCAAGCTTGCTTTTATGGAGCTGACACACTAGGTAGCTTAGCCTTCAGTGTCAAGCTTGCTTTTACGGAGCTGACACGCTAGGTAGCTTAGCCTTCAGTGTCAAGCTTGCTTTTACGGAGCTGACATGCTAGGAAGCTTAGCCTTAAGTGTCAAGTATCAGGCCTCTATGGAGCTGACACACTAGGTAGCTTAGCTTAGCTTAATAGTGGCATTACATACACATACATTTACTCTGAGTGTTGACAGTCTTTATAGTGCCTAATCTTCTCTGTTTCTCTTTACATGGGGCTCCCGCCCCTTACCTCGCCCTGAGTTCAAAGACTGCTCCAGCCCATTTCCTCGCCCTGAGTTCAAAGACTGCTCCAGCCCATTTCCTCGCCCTGAGTCCACGGGATTGCTCCAGCCCTGTCCCTCGCTCCATTGTCATGGACTGCTTCAGCCCTGTTCCTCCTCTGCCCATGCCTTGGTGCAGCCTGGAGCTCCAGATCCATCACCCGGCTCCTCTAAACTGCAATACACCATTTGGTCTTCTATTATTCCAGTTACTCAACTGTAACCAGCTTAACCCATTTTATTTGCTGTGAAAGATCCCTTGTAGCATTTCTGCTACATTCCATTCTACTTCTAGGTTACATCAGGCTGGCCAGTGGAGGATGGGCTCCCCCTCTATAACCGGGTTCCTCTCGAGATTTCTTCCCATTGGAGAGTTTTTTCTTGCCATCATTTGAGGGTTTTGACCTCATGTACTTGCTATTTGGGGGTTCAGGCCTGGTGTTTGCTCTGTTTGCTCTTTTTGCCCTTGCCTTGCTACTCTGTAAAGAGACTTTGTGACAGTTCTCTGTGAAAAGTGCTATGCAAATAAACTTGAATTGAATTAAATTAAATATCAATTCTTTCTATATTGTTTCAGCATTGGGTCCCTTAATCCAGCAATACTAGTCATCATGGCAAAAAATGCGCACAGAAACGCCACCAGGGTTAGTTAATTATGAATATATTTCATTGGATTTTCACAGTATTAAAGATTCCTTTTAAATCAGAGCATGAATGAATCCATTATGCATTTTAAAAGCCTTTTTTGGCATTAAAGAGATGTTTTTGCACGTATGGCTTTAGGGAGAATCTGACATAATTTGAAAATGCAGAGAAGCTAACACGAGAACAAGACATAAGTAAAGACCTCTGTCCTGTTATCCACGAAAATACAGCAGAAATGAGAGTCAAACCCAGGACAGAGGATCTGATTTCACCATTTCCTGGTAAACACCTCTTCCAAGGGCTTTGATTGACTGCACACCTCAAGGCTTTTGTGTTTAATATCATGTGCTAATTCAAACAGATTGCTGGAATATAATGAGCCATTCCTTGGAAAAGGTCTATGATTAGTTATGTCCCAGGGCATAGAGACAAGGTGAGAAGGAATTTTTTAGCTGATGTGAGAATACTATTTTAAGGGCCTTCTATTTGAATATCTAGGATCATTTCTGTGGCTCTGTGATTGGCTCTCTCAGTTTTCTCATAAACTGGAATAAGGTTTGAGTTCTGAGTGTCAAAAATCAATCCCATCTGGGGACAAAGGCCTTGAGTCAATCAACATTTGCCCTTAACTCAAAAGTAAATCCAAATGTCAGGTTTAATCTTCACAAGGAGTTTAGATCCAGTAATCATAAAGTTCAATCCCCCAAAATGTATTTGTGGGGAAAAAAATGAACAAAAGACTACCACACGTTTACTTCTATGGGAATGTTAAGGACAAGTGGGTATAATGTACAGTGCCCTCCAAAGACATTTGCATTCTAAATCAAAAGACGAATATTAGCAAAAAATACAGACAATCAGCTTTTATGTGATAGTGTTTCCATGCATATATGTTTAATCATTTTACAGAAACACTGTTTTTGTGTTGAGTCCTTACTGGAGGACACATTTTGGACACAATGCCTTATCCTATTTAACAGTTTTTTCAAGTTTCATAGAGACCTTTGGGTTTTGCTTGACACAGTGCTACTCTTTACACAGTGGGCAAAACGACTAGGACAGATGGGCTGAAATACCTGTGCTCATCATCAAATATTGTTATGGCCTTATAGTTTTTTATGTAAATTATAATTTATAAATGATAAGAATTTCTTGTATTGAACAACATTGCACGATGGTATCCCTATAATGCTGTTGCTGCCTATTCTGTACACATGCCCTTGTCCTCACATCTCTTACTCAAATGCACCTCCTGCTTTCTGTATCATCTCATGACGGCCCAGTAAATCACTCTGGATAAGAGTGTCTGCTAAATGAACAAGTCACATAGAATAATTACATTTTGAAAGCACAATACCAGCCATCTGTTGTGTGTGTGTGTTGGTATAATTAAATGCAGAAGTATTGGGACAGTGGCACACATTTTGTTGTTTTTCTCACCTGAAATGGGGTGACTATGTATAAAAAGGGCTGTAATTCCTACTAGGATCACCCAATATGAATGTAAATACCCTGGAATTAAAGCTGACAGTATGCACTTTATCCTATTCATTATTTTATTTCAAATGCAATGTGTTGGAGTAGAGCCAAAACAAACAAAAAAATGTTTCACTGTACCAAAACTTTTAAATATATTTATCTTTTTTGCATATGTCTGCATATATATATATATATATATATATATATATGATGGAGCCCTGGGTGATAAGAAAAATGTGAATTATTTAAGTTTTGGGTGTACGTGTAGCTTTTCTATGTGTGTGTGTGTCAGGGGGTTACTGCTTGAGTGGGCATTGTCAGAAGTACTGTGTTCAGTGGAACAGCATCTCTCCATATTCCCCATGCTATTTGTTCTGTTGTAGTAGGCTTAATTGTACACTCAACCAGAACTACTTCTTAAATACGGTATACATTAACAATATTGAAAAATACAGGATAGCGAACATTTTAATTTATTTTAGTACTGCTGTCTTACTGTTTAATCGTTCCAAGCAATTTATTTAGGGTCACAGCCATGACATATAATACACATACACTTAAGAAATGAGCCAAATATAAAATACATGTACAATGGGCACATCGCATAATACCTGTACAGTTAGCATAGAATGTCATGTAATACACATACATTAAGAAGTGGAAAAAAAATATGTAATGCAATATAGGATATATTTCGAGCACAGTGCAGTGTACAGAATAGGCAGTTGGCCCTCATATCAGTATATATCCCAAAATACTAGCTTGTTAAGTGACCTGTAAGCCATTTCTTCTGTGGGATTACCATTGCATGTGGATTTGTATCATCGTTGTTAAAATGTCTTCCATAGACCCACATCCTGGACTGTTTTTGCAGTCATGTCTTTTCAGGGCAGTCAGCTTTTTGGAGCGGGTCTCACTTAAAGAGCTTACAGAAGGTCATGAGCTGCAGGTTATGGAAAGGTTTGTGTATCTTTTCTGAAGGGGTTCCCACATGAGTCGGATATTTCAGAAATGGTCTCTTGACCAAAAAACCCACAAATATATGTTGGATTTAAATGAACATGCGAATAAGAGTGCAAGATGTAGGCCTAAGATTCAATCACCAATTTTTGCTGGAATTTGACACTATTGACTACAAATGGCTTCTTAATCGTTGGCACAGTTCAGTGATCACCAAAATGATTTTTTTTAAACATTGTGTGCACTAATAAATGTATGAGTTGATCATATTAACATTCTTTTTGCATAAATCTATATGTTTCAGAAGAACACAATACTTGGCCTTAGATGTGTGGAGGTGGAAACTCGCAACTTTTTGGCACAACTGCATTTATGTTGTGCATGAATGCAATGAGGTGTGTATAAGATGTAGCTCCTAGAATGACCTTTCTATTCCCACAGGGCAGGTTGTGTGAGGAACCCATGAGCCGGGGTGACTCAGAATACAAATATTCTAGCTTTTAAAAGGCAAAGTCAACAAGCAGCATAGGCTTCCTGTCAGACCTTTTGACCCAGAACTTCATAATTATGTGTGAATTTGATTTTTGATGATGCAGGTTAAGAACCATAATTATGACATGTACATTGGAACAGCTAAACAATTGGCCATAATTACAACTAACACTTCACTGGTTATGACTGCATCCTGCACTACAAAGGTGACTATATAGGGCTTAGCATTACAGCATTAGTTACTGATTACATTACATTACATTACAGGCATTTAGCAGGCACTCTTATCCAGAGCGACTTACACAACTTTTTGCATAGCATTTTACATTGTATCCATTTACACAGCTGGATATATACTGAAGCAATGCAGGTTAAGTACCTTGCTCAAGGGTACAACGGCAGTGTGCTTACCCGGGAATCGAACCTGCGACCTTTCGGTTACAAGCCCAGTTCCTTACCCACTGTGCTACACTCCTCCCTGATCAGCAATGCATATGAATACCAACCACGCAAAGAAAATAGAATTGAATAGGCACACACACACATTTTAATTCTTTATTTGATACCTGTTATATAGTCCCAAATTCACAGTTGTCTTAGACCTTGTATTTACCCTGCGTCAATGTCCATACATAATAGTTCTCACACAGATTGCAAAACTGATTAAACAGTAAGCTTACACAAGTACCCTGAAGCTGTTATTAGGGGATATTTAAAGCAGCATCTTCCGATTCTTCTCCAGAGAGGCTACCCACAAGCACAAGCACAAGTGACTGCACAGATTTGCTGACACACTCACAAATGCACACAGACAAATGCATGTGCAAGCGCACACACACTAGGGATGTGACGGTATACCGGTATGACGGTATACCGTAAAATTCAAATATGAAATAGTACATCATAAACGTAACGTAATACCGTGATAGTGAATCACGTGACAAAAGCTATTTTCATGCGGGGAATTTTTTTTTCAACCAGTGCCCAAATGTAGAATAATTTTGCAATTTCAAAAAAAAGTGGAAGGAAATGACTAAATCCACTGGTTGCTGATTCAGGATCCGGTTTGCCTAGTTTTCACAAATCTGATCCTAGATCTGTATTTAGAGGCAAAGTCATTTAAAAACACAAGTTGCGTCTTTCCAGCCAATCATTATGCTTGATGCATGACGTGCGTGCCCCAACGGGAGCGAGCAGCTGCACAGCTGCCGTTCTCCCGCTCGTTCTTTCTGATGTAAAATGTAAGCTAGCTTGCTACCTACAAATTACCAGCGATGTTATTTTTTTCATTCATGTGAAAAACGAGTTCAAAAAACTAGCAAAATGAGTGCCGAGGATTCATGCGAAGGCAGGGGAGAGGCAAAGAGAAAGTCGTCGGGAGAACTGAGGTTGAAGTTGAACTCACAGACTAGGTAGGGCCAGTTCTGCACTGAAAGACTTTTTGGACGTTTTGAAAAGAGACATGCTTTCACAAGAACAAACAAATATTGATACAGCATATTAAATACATTGACACAGCATAGTGTTATAATTCTACACTGATGACTTATACAACTGTTGTTTCCATGCTGATGAATTGTAACGTTACAGCTCTCAATTATAATGATTACATGTTTGAGCTATTGTGATTTAATTGTGGGCTATTTGACATTATCCGTAGACCAGGCTTCTTAGTGAGTCTCATTCATTTGAGTAGGGTCCAGGAAGTTGCCTGCTTCCACGCAGCGTATGTGGTTCGCAAATGTTTCTCTCCCCTTTGTGGCTGTTGCTATTGCACTCATTGGCTGAAGTACGTGAGTAGGCGTGTCCAACAAGGCTGTTGCTTACAATAAATACGCTTGTAGCAAGCCGAGTGCTACCGCTCGTTTGAGAGATGAGAGAGACAAGTTCTTTTTCAGGACGCGACTGCGTCTTTCTTTATTTTTCGGCCGCCACGCGGCTTTCTGTTCGCAATACACAATACACGATGTATAATTTACAATTCACGGCTGACTGCCCGTCAGCTCTTCTTCCTCCTCCAGTTCTCCCACTTCTCTCTCTGTCGAGCAGCTTTTAAACGTCCAGGCTCACTGTCGAGGTAATCAGCACATTGTCAATCAATCAAACAATTAACTATCAGTGCTGATTAATAAACCCCAACAGCCGTGGCGCAGAGTTCCGAGAGCCGCCCCGCCCACTCTCTCTCTGCAGCCAACGCAAAACCACGCCCACCCTACCACAACGCTATTTTTGTGAAATCACATATTTACACCTGTGAATTCTCTTTTTCTTTAAAATCTGATCATTTTAAGCCTCCGGTATGATAGTTTAATATTTCCCATCTGGCAACGCTGGCTAGCTAGCTGTTATACATCTACACGACATCTCCGTTTGCAGTCCCTTACAACACTTGCGATGTCTGATGCTGATTCTGATACCGACCATAATGAAGAATTATATCCCCCCAAAAAGCGAACTCGTTCATCCGTGTGAGCTCACTTTGGATTCAGGAAAAAGGATTTTTATTATACAATTACAAGGAGTGAACTATTCAGTTGCATTTTTTGTTTAATTTTTTTTAAACCATTATGGTAAATAAATAAACAGATCGAATTGTAAATTTTTTATGATTTTTTTTTTTTGCTTAAAACCCGATACCGTGATATACCGAAAATCGTGATATTGAGTAGTACGATTATCATATTTCATACCGTCACATCCCTAACACACACACACACACACACACACTATTTTTGAGCCTAATTTTGATTACAATTCACATGATGGATTTTGGGTCATTTTGTAGGGCCAGGAATATGAGTCACGGTATCCAGTTGGTAGAGCTGGTGCTATGGTGTGGCTCCAGCAACACTGGCGGAGGGAAGGCTTGATTAAGCACTTCCTAATCTGGAGAACCTGGAAACTCTTCTGGCATCAGCATGTGCCCCAAACAGTGCAAACACAAGAGGCGCAGAATGGCCTGCCGAACAGAGAAACAGGCACACCACAGATTCATGGGAAAGCTGTGCAGAAAAATATTTTGTTGATTAACACATCAACAAAATGTACATCCCATTTAGAAGCTCTTTATGTGTGTGTGTGTGTGTGTGTGTGTGTGTGTGTGTTTGTGTGTGTGTTTTCATGTGTGTGCCTTTGTGTGGGTTGGGGGGGGGGGGGGGGGGGGGGGGGGGGGGTCAAGCCATAACAATGAAAGAACACTGTGATTATTATAATTAATGACTTGCTCAGCAGACACTCTAATGCAGGGTAATTTACACAGTGCAGTTACATATTATCCTCTCATTCAGCGGGGTTATTATCAAAGCAGCACCTCAGCCAAGGGTCTAACAGTGGGGCTCCACCCTGGATTACTCCCTGCTGGTGAGTAGGCCAGCGTTATCACCGCTACACCACACTCTGTTTACGTCTAGGGTACAGTCACATTGCGGATTTCACCGCAGGTATCATGCCCCCTTTTCTACACTGAAATGGGCTTCTCACCAACGGTCATCCCTCGTCTGCATCACCTTTCCTAAATACACTTCTGCTCCTCGTAATTACAAATGTAAATTGGATCCAGGAAGAGCCAAGAGGCCATCTGTGAATGTCAGGTGTGTGCCGAATATTAATGTCTCCTGTCACGCTCAACCTGGGCAGCTCTGATTGAAAGGCACCCTTGAAACCTCAATGAGTTCATATTTCCCTTTTTTTTCATAAAAGCTCAGTGTTGCTTTGAATGTCTTTGTCAGATGATAATCTGTTCATCCCAAAATTTGGCTTGGTAATACCCTCAAATTATGAAATGCATTCTGCTGGCGTTATGGGATTACCGAAAATAATGAGATGAAACTGTGTGTCACTTGGCTATACTTACCATGAGGGATTGTAACTTTTACATAGAGTGTAAATAGTGGTAAAAATGGTAAATCACTTAAAATTCAAATGAATCCATTTTCAAATCTTTCTTGAGGTACTTGTTTTTAAGGAAAAATGTATATTTAGAAATTAGTGTAAAGTACATACTGACGTGTATAGCATATATCTAAAAAAAAAACATTTTTAGTGTACAAAAAGTTACTCATGCATACAAAGCACTGTCTATACTGTAAGTAATTAAAACCTTTAAAATCTAGGCCTGCCGTTACAACAAACAATATTGGCTATCTTAGCTCACACAGATGCAATGAGCTGTATTCCAAGGCAATGCTAACCAATGTTTCCTAAATGATTTAATGTAACTTGGCCCTATTTTTTCATCTTACCATCTGAAGAGAATGTGGTCATTCAAACTTTATATGTCCCATGAAAGTGAAATATGAGATATGATAATCATACCAACATAAATTGTGCTGTTTGCAAGGCAGCTACCGTAACAGTAGTCTGGACGAACGCATGTACTTTTTGGGGCAAAAAGGAGGAGCCTCTGGGGCAAAAGGGAGGAGCCTCAGCAACAGCTTCCCTATTGGTTAATCAAACGGTCTGTCTCAGTGTGCCGGTTCTCCCTCCCTGCCATGCCCCCCCCCCCCCCCCCCCGACACTCCCTCTGTTCCGTGTGTGCTGCAATCTAAGTCCCGACTGAAAACACACCAGCGAAACGGACAAAGCTATCGAGCTAATGCAAATTCTGCTAAAAACAGAATTATGGACAAATTCGAATAAGATTTTAATTCTGTTATATCACATACTTGCCAAATACATGGCGTGACGTCGTTGAAGGACCTTCAGTGCGTATGTTTGGATTCGCTGTTATCGAACAGAGATGTACTCGCTTGCTTGCCTACAGGATTTGGCAAAAGTTTCATTTTTCAACCGTGGCCCACGGTATACAGTCTGCTATCAAATAAATACCCCGAAAAATGGCCAGAAGAAGCAATGGTTTTGATTGTTTGCCCGTTATAATCAATACAATCATTTTTCCCAAATAGTGGCGACCTGATGCGGGTCAATGGAAAAGTTTGCACGTTTCAGATCACACCTGGTCAAAACACTCTGATTGGCTGGGAAACTACAACTATCCTGGGAAGGTTGCCTCCTTCGTGTATGCCTAAAACGTGAAGGCATCAGCCAGGCTGTGTTGAACGAAGTGAAAAAAGAGACTGGCTCACGAGGCTACCGTAACAGTGGCCCAGTTTATTACATTACATTACATTTTTTTTTGTAGTTTATGTAGTTTATGTAGTTAAACTATTGACTATACCGTAACTGTTGGTTGAGCTTTGGGTAATTTACAACAATAACCTAGGTGGGTGAATTTCATGATCAGTGACAACAAAAAATGACAACATTGTCATAAAAAAATGACAACATTTTGTCCCCATTATTACACCCTGAAGTGAGCATTTTTATTTTGAGTGCTTGTAGAGAAGTTAGCAAATGGGTTGTCAGATGGCTGATTTTTTACCGGAATCTTCAGTCAAAAAATAAAAATAAATAAAAATATATATATATATATTTGGCAATTATTAGTTAGCAAGCTAGCTAGCTTTCACATGAAACCAAGATAGTGACCACAAGTTTCTGCAACATCATTTTGCCTGGTATTGACAGTCCTGAAATAGGTGTTGATTAGGTGTTGCCATTGGCAGATGGCAAGAAAAAAAAACAATTTTAGGCCTTTATTGTGTGGATGTGTGAAGTTGTTTGGAATTCTGTCTGTTCACATGAGGTCAGAAGGTTCTGAAGGGATGAGAGTCTCGGTGCTGCGTAGGTATGGGGCATTGCCATACATCAGGGGTGGCCAAGCCTGTTCCTGAAGAGCCACAGGTTTTGCTGATTGTTTCATTGTTTAGTAATGACTTATAGCTGTTGGTTACAATTAATTTTCATCACCTGGTTTCCTGGGTGGAAGTTGGGGGAAAAAAGAGCAGACCGGATTCCTGACCTAGTTGTGGTGTCTAGTAGGGAGTGTGGGGAGACAGCGCTGAGCGCCCCTCTCACTAAGCCCAGCCCAAATTCCACCCCTCCAGCTCAGCAGCAGCACCAAATCTCCAGATCTCTGCAGATGCCATAGCCCCTTCTGCAAAGAGTCCATTATTCCCACAAGGACACCATGATCTTTGAACAATGTTAGTTTGGAAATAGTGACAGTAAAATGTTCAAAAAGGGAATCACTTAGTTTTCACCAAGCCATTCTCCACTGAATACAGTCACCTTTTGAAATACTGTAATTGAAATGTCACCATGCGCATCAATGTGCTCATCACAAGGTTTCTGTTCAGCTTTTCTATGGGCCCCTTTTTCATAACATCAGGACTGAACTCTGTGAGTTTCTCCACATTCCATTTACAATGGTGAGATAGACTAATATAAATCGACAAATGTGTTTATTTGCTTTGTCCAGTTTTTATGTGGTTGCTTTCATTTTGGCTATGTTTACACTACCTGGTAAAAGTTACCCAATTCCGATTTTTTGTTCACAAGAGGCACAGATCAGATATGTAAACAGAAAAAAAGCTCATGGAATCAGATATTTCCAGATCACTTTTGGGCCACATTCATATGTGGCTCAGGCCAGTGGACGAATACTGAGGTTATGTGCCTTTGAGCATTAAAAGCCTGTGAGGCGAAGAGTTGGTATAAGCCAAAATACAGGGAGTGTTTGTTGCAGACCTCAGATGTTTTGAAAAGCAATAGCTCTCATTATTATTTCTGTCTCATTTTTTGTCCATTGCAGATAGCGATATGGCTGTGGTAACATGGCAATTTGCTTTTGTATCAGTAACCAACCCTTGTGTATGCGTGTGGGTTATTTCAAGAGTAAACCATGTTAACACAGATACTGGATACGGGCCACTTTTAAAAGTAGATGTAAACACACAGTCAAAAAACAGGATATAGGCAAAAAATTGGAACTGGCCATCTGGATCTGTGGTGTAAACTGTGGTGTAGCCGTATAAACACAACTCAAAAATGTTGCAGCTTACAGGTTGCTCTCCTTTTGCTTTTTGGTTGTTTATCTTAATTGCTTTTTTAAGTTGGCATTCAATTGTCTTTGTTTTCTGCGAGTAACTAAATCCTTTGCACTTAAGTAGAGGGACACAAGCATGTTTTGGCATTATCTGATGCATGCCAGTTGATAAACAAACATAAAACAAAGGGGAGTTCTAAGGCACTGTTCTCAGATGAGACATATTTTTAAAAGACTACTGAAATGTTGAACCCGATCACGGAAAAGTTTAAATCCAGGAATGTGGATAGTACCTCGACATAAGCTGAGCTATTTCTCACATGCATGACTCCATACTATGTTGTGTTCTAAACAGACATGCATATATTAAAATCAGTTGAATTTCTTTGTAATAAAAACTCTGATGAAATAACCAGCCGAGGAGACAACGGGGCTTTTGTTGGCCACGGCGGGTGGGAGATGAGCACATACACTTAGATGCACTCAGTGACTGGCAGCATCGGTGAGGCTGCTGAGTGTGGGGTAATAGGTGACCCTTTTCCACAGGCCTCTGTTCTCCTGGGATCTGCACTTTTTCTTGCGCCTTTTGCAAACTTCGCTGATTGCAAAAGGTGCTGGAGCTGCCTGCCTTTTTCACAAAAGGGACGACTCTGCGGTGCCAGCCACCGCTCGCGTTTTACAAACGTGAGAGTTCCCAAAGTGCTGCAAAAACATAATTATGACAGCAGGTTTTCTTTCTTTTTTTTCCACGGTTAAATCTTTGAAAGACCTGGGTGGAGAAGTTTTGTCTCCACACTTCACAGACAGAGTAGGTGAGCTGTGCTTTCTTTCAAAAAAAGCAAAACCGTGTTTGGGTGCCGCTTACAGTAATGGCACACCATTTTGTGCAGCAGGAAAGGTTCGACATCGTTAGTCTTTTTTGATTATGCGTGTGACTCACCATCTGGTAGTCAACTTGGGAACAGGTGTGGTGATTATAGCTCTGAGTCAGGGCATTATTGAAACACACAATTTTAAGGGGGGCGGGGGAAGGGGGGGGTGTCACAAGTCATTTTTTTTATTAGAGATTCACTTTTCAGAAAATAATGATGATTCGTGGTGTGTATCACAAAAATTCTTTGTAAGCAGAGACCAAGATTGTGGACTCACAATCCTCACACCAACCGATTGTAACAGCAGCAAGAACAAGCCAGAGGAGAGGACACAGACAAGGAGGGGATATGCATTCTCCCAAAATAATAAATGGTATCTGGAAAAAGGCTGGTTGAAAGTGATCAGAGGGTCAAGTGACTGTCAGAGGACTGACATAGCTCTTCAGAATACCAAGGCGCAATGAATGCATTAAAGAAACGATATTTGCTGCAGGGTTTGTCCTACTCCTTAAGTGTGACCAGCGGAGTCTGCAATCTCAGCTGCAGCACACCGTTTCTTAACAGCGAGAAAAAGATCGAGGTTTGAAATTGGCCATTTCTGTGCTCCGAGGTGTCTGCGGTGAAGCCTGGCTCCAGCCACAATGCAATTACACCGGCCATAGGCCGCCATCACTCAAACCCGCGTGTCCTCTGTGTGCTCAGCGCATGGCCGGCATCGCGGCAGATTCTGGGGTTATTATTCGCGGGCAGGGCTGCGGGTCCTTGTCCTGTCTGTCACATTCAAGCACACAAATGTGGGCCACTGTCATGTAAATTGTGCCAAGATATATGGGAATATAAATGCGTCCCATGTATTTCAATTCGAAGTGATGCATTCTGATTTATTCTTTTTGGATTTGCATGCTGCTCTCTGGAAATGGGCTAGCCTCCTCTTGACAACAGACTGCATGTGCCTACGAGCTCCGCTTGTTGTACTATCCCAGAGGGAATTGCGCATGCAGTACTTGTGGGCATCTTTCTATTTTGGGGAATGTAATGGGTTTTTCCTCAACGTGGTTTTCACACAGCAAGCAATCCCCAGCGCAGGCACATGGATCAGCCTCAAAGAGAAGCTACCTGGCTGTAGTTATCGCCGCTATCTGCTGTGAAAGTGTTGAAAGTGCATTGCGAATCACAGATAATGAGGATTTCCGTGATCTTCTCGGGAAAGGCGTGTTTGAAATCTGGCCAATAAAGATACGATCGGCCTCCCCCCGTGGACTTCAAGACATCGGGGGAAACCAAAGGAGCTTCTGATGTCTCTTCTGCATAATAAATACATTTTCTTTTTATGTGAGGCTTTGAGAAACGTTACTGAGTCACAAATCAAGAGGATTTCCATCACCTCTGCATTATCTGTCACTGCCTTTGACAGTAAAAGCAATTTCTTTCATACTGGTGAGGCCTTTTCTCTTTTTGAGTGTGGGGATTGCTTTACTGAAAACAGCCACTCAGGTGTAAATTCACATTCCCAATACCTGGCCTCTCTGCACTTTTAAGGCACTGAATCTTGAACTAGTTTTGACATTTTTACATTTCACTGAATCAAAGCAGATATTTCAGTTTTGCCACTGAGTGCAGGTAGGTTGTGGGCTTTTAGCAATAAGGCATGTGCATATACTGTGCCCTCCAAAAGTATATTAATGGCAGAGTGAAATTTGTTATTTTTGCTACAGTATGTATGCATTTGGATTTGAAATCAAAAGGTGAATATGAGACAAAAGTACAGACAATCAGCTTTTACTTCATGGTATTTACATTTTATGGAAACAGCTATTCACAATTAAAGTGACAGTGAAGGTAAATCCCTGAATGGCCTCAAACTACATTGTATGGGGTATTAACCCATTTAGACCTAAGGCGAATAATGAATAATGCATTTTGCCTTCCCAACGTGTATTTCAGCGAATCACGGTGCATTTCATCGGTCACGTGTCTTGAAAACGATGACAGCATCTAAAACATGCTCACGTCGCATCCGGCTCTAAAGGGAGAAGCAGGCAAACGTTGCACCCGGCAAAGGGATGTACACGCAAATGTTGCATCAGGTCTTAATGGGTTATGGTATTAAAGATCAGCAACAGTACAAGAAATAAATTGCATTGAAATATTGATTTCCTCGGTCAAAACAGTTCCATCAGTTCCTATGTGCAGATTAAATGGGTTCAATGTATTACCAGGCACTGAGCTGTTGAGTCCAGGTCTTTCTTGAAGCCATGAAGGACCTGATGTAATGGTCAATAAATGTTTTAGTTTCATTGCATGTCTCCTCTCATTGTCTGAGGCAAATAAATGTATTCTCTCCTGCTAAACCAGCCTCTTTGATTCTGAGCGAAACATTTCTTTGCCACAGAGAATCGTTGTCTGTGTTATCAATGCAGATATATTCTATATATAGATATGTTCTGTTCTGCCTATTCTGCTCTTCTCACATGTTCATTTGTATGGGTTAGCAGATAGTGAACAGCTCTAAGAAAGTTACAGACTGATGAATGAAATGAAGTTCAGGTACTTTACTGGCATGGTAATTTCTTGTAAAATTGCACAGAAATAACAGAAATAAAGTTTGTTACAAACTTGCATTGCTTATTTATTTTTTATTTTTTGTATATATATCTACGCTTGCAGCAAAATATCAGAATTAGCACATTATTACTAGCATTCATAAAGACAAGCAGTGGTCGCAAGATTGTAATGATACATCTTCATTTTATCTACATAAATACACATTAAACAACAGATAATTATCTTAAATTTTAATGAAGAAAGAAAAGATGAGACATTAACATCAATCGTCTTATCTTAAAAATGAAACTATTTAACAATCTCATCACAATGCATCTTTTAATAAACTTAGCATCAATGACACTACATAATGTTCATAATTTTTTCAATACGGATTTTATGCCAGTAGTTTGTTAAGTTTACAGATAACTGACAGGTGTTACCTGTTGCTCAGGTGTTTACTTTTATTGTTCACACATAAAAGAGCAATGTGTGTCTAGCCTTGGTATCTGTTTTCATCTGTGGAGATTGCATTTGGAGTCAGCAAGCCTACACCATCATGAAGACTGAAAGAGGGGAGACTCAACATGAAAACAGCTGTTTCTGTAAAATGGTATATATACGCATGTTGGAGTGCACTGTACAGGCTTTGTATGGGAAATTGCATGGAAAGACATACACCTAATTAATAATTCATTACATCAAAACCATTTTTTAAATTAAATGGAACAAAAAAAAAGTACATTTATTCATGGAAAAGATAATTACTTCCTGCTGTGGCCTACACATAACACATTCCCTGTACACAGCCTCTTGTCATTGACTGAATCTTTGGTTTGCTTCTTCTTATGATCTGTTAAATAACAGGTAAACTTTTGTCTCTCTAGTGCCTCACACTGGAGTGTGAAATGTTCAAGCATTAAAGAGCTTTGAATTAGCACAAGCACTTTTGTAAGGAGCTTAGTGTCAAACCACTTAAACATTAAAAGGAAAAATCAATGCATATCAGTAAACAGTATTGTAAACTGCATTTAAAACTACCAATTCAGGTTTGTTTTGTTGAACACTTTGTTATTTGTTGTTGATGCCCTGGGCACAATGAAATATTTAATGAATATTGATGGCAGTTTGAAGCCAATTAGTAACAAGCCATGGAAACACATGCATTTCTACATTTAACTTATATACCCGCCTCATTAAATTCTTATTGCATCAAAACAGATTTTTAAATCGATTACAATATCCATAATGTAAATTCCACCACTAAGAGAAGCTTATTTCTAGCTGTGAAATATACCCACACTTTACCCTATTCTGAAACAACCAACAGCCAGGCAACACAACCCAATGCCATCTGTCATCCAGACACATTTAGGAAGAAAAACGAGCGTAGTTTTTACTTTTCACAAGCACCAACAACCCACCTCAGAACTATTGCCACCTGAGCCTGAGTACAGGAAAACACTGAACTATATTTACTCGGTATACTGTTTTATGTTTATAAATCCTTTTAGTACCTATGTTGATATAGCTGAAAAACCGCTGAGGTAAGCTTGTTCTTACTGCAACATGCAACTTCAAAATGAGGGCATATCTTACCCAGTCTCAACGCAGGCAGTGAAATGGTACATTGTGCCGAATGACTCTGTTATCCTACTCAGAATAAATAGCCTGTTTAGACCCACTAACATATGCATACACATACATTAGCTCATTTGGCAGATGCCTATGTCCTAAGCAACATCTGACACCACTGGCAAATAGCACCGGATGCAAATGAAAAGTATACTGTACATTAGCTATAATCAACAGAACAGAGTAAACAGTGTCACTATGTTTAGTGCAAAGCTGATCAGGCTAAACTAGTGCACAAATAAGTAAAACGAGACATTACATGCAAAAATGCACAACACAGTGATGTTTGTGCAAAAAAAGAAAAAATCAAGGAAGCAGTGAGTTTGTAGCTCGAAGGCAGATTGCAGTTCTGTTTACTTACAGTATTTGGAGAATGCTGTTATTATCTCAACCAAATAGAAAGCTTGTCAGGATGTTCTCTAATGTTCCTTGAACATTTTTTTATTAACTGCCTGCTACTTTTTTCAGATTAAATAAGATTCACTCTTTATGTTCAATTCTTCAGTATGCAGAGGCCCTGTGGGGTTTCGCAAGTCAGATTTTATTTTGTTTGTTTAAACAAACAATTTACATTTCATTTATTTTTAAATCCGGGTCACATCTTTATTATTTTATGTGTTTTTTTTTCTTCATAATTCAATTTCTAATGTGTCATTTCCACTAGATATTCCTCTGCATTTTGCTCCACAGTATGCTCAACTTAAGCCCATAGGTTTTCAGTCACTGGCCCTAGGGATCAAAACCCCATTTCAAAATAACACTGATATATTGTTTGCTTATAAAATACCATATGTATTTTGGTGTTATCTCCTAGATTGCAGGAGATGTCACTGATACTGAAAAAACAGGCTGTCTAGGCTATAGGCCACAACTGCAACTACATAAGCTCCAACTTTCACAAAAGCAGCAGAGAAACATCCAAGTAATCTCAATATTTTCTTTCAGCAGTCAAATGCAAGGTCACAATCAAACGCTTAAATTATCACACTTTCAGTCCAGACAGAAGGCCTGCCAACAGAAGATGTGTGGCTACACTATACTCACGACCACGTAATTGCATCAGATGCCCAGCAATTCCCTTCCTTTCATGTGTCACACAACAAACCTGTAGAGATTGCAGAAAAAAAAAAACTGTTAATTGAAAGAAATCTACAGTGATATGCATTCTGTACAGACGAATTACAACCATTACATAAAGGACAAAAAAAAACTTCAGCGGTTCTCCATTTTAGCTTCTCTCATACCAGCTGGTTAACAGCAGCTTTAAAAGGGCTTGAGGGCTGTAAGTGCCCTCAGTGCAGCCGAAACTTCAGTTTCCACCCTCACTCACCGCCCCCACCTCCCAGGTCCGCTGCTGCGCAGGCCGCTTTTAATTTGACAGCGTCGGATGATGTCGTCCGTGATAAAACGCGAGATATTAAGAGCTGCCCGATGCAATCACATGCAGGAGATGAGATGCGGTCCCCGAGAAGAGCAGTGGTTTAATTCAGCCGAGCGTGTGCGTGATGCGCCCATGCTGTGTACAAAGCAAACAACCTCGAGTGCTGCGATGCTAGCAGCGAAACACAGCGCCTGTGAACATGGCCATTGATTAATAAATCTAACACAGATCTGAAACATACACACACATGAACAGCCTCCTTTTGGGAACCCCAAACCGCGGTCTGTCTTTTCTGTTTAATGAGTATATCATTAAATACCTTCATACACTAATCCCTCACATCAAAAAGAGTGGCTAAATATATCACTTATGGCTTACGAAGACCATAATATTTGATGCAAACCAATTCATGGAATATATAAATTATATTTTCATTATGCCTCTAAAAATGACCATAAAAATTTCATAAATATATCTGTATATTTTTCCATTATGTAGTATCAGATTCAAAGCAGCACATTATCTGCCTGAGTACGTTTAGCAGCAATGTATTAGCTGGAATTATATGCATAAATGTTAGCATTTACTGCTTATTAATTTCTTTAGCAATGTGATTTATGCACAATTAGAGGCCTGCTTGTCTGCAAATGAGCTCCCCGCTGTACCATTGTTACAATTCTGAAAAGCCAAAACCAAAACAAAGGCTGAAAGGTTAAATACTGCTAAATTGGTGAAGTGTTTGTGTGGACATTTATTTTTGTTGAAATATGTTGGAAGAGGTAATCCACCAGAAATCTGACTTTTTTAGACTTTTCTTTTTCGAAACTTTAATTGACATTCTGCTACCAAATAAAATGATTGCCATTTACTTAGTTTTTGCTTAAAGGTAAGTTAGTTTCCTTCTGTGAAATGTCAGCATCACAGACTACTAACATGTCTTTTCTTTTTCTTTTTTGCATTTCAGTCTAGTTGTGGCCTTTAAATCCTTGTGGTCAGTGTCTCTTGTCAGTTCTCTGCCCACCTTTGAATTATGCAGGGTTCTGAAATAGAACAGTAGTATACTTTGTGCTTGT
Organism: Anguilla anguilla; assembly: GCF_013347855.1. Lineage (NCBI taxonomy): Eukaryota > Metazoa > Chordata > Actinopteri > Anguilliformes > Anguillidae > Anguilla > Anguilla anguilla. The sequence goes on along the minus strand of NC_049201.1, from coordinate 48,296,162 downwards.
TCAGTACTGTTGTAAGGGTTTATTCCCTTTTGCATAAAAATCTACTTTAAAAAGACAAAAAGGGTACTGTTTACATGCTTAATTTAACAGCATGAAGTGAACAAGAAAGAGACATTTTCAAATATTCCCATTTGGATTGGCTGAATACACAATAAAGACAAAGCTTCAAAAGAACACTCCATCAACATCAGATTCACCCCGAAGCCTTGGGTCATAGGCTGGTCAGGGCTAAAGTTTGCAATATACAGGAGGGATAAATGATTGGTTTCCTGAAAGGTGTTCAGAATGTTTATTAGGAAATACAGTGCGCTCCATAACATTTGAGACAAAAACATTCTTATTTATTTAGTTCTGTACTTTGTACTTTGGCTCTGTGCAAAAAATGTGGTTAAATTTAACATTCTCAGCTTTTTAAAGGGTATTTTTGTACATTTTGGGTTCACCATGAAGAAATTTTAGCCCGTTTTATACATAGTCCCCCATTTCAGAGCATCATAATGTCTGGGACAATATTATTAGTACTAACCATGACTATTTTCAACATTAACTGAAAGTAGTCATTCTTAGTACTTTGTCGCAAGTCCTTTGCATGAAATGACTGCTTGACGTCTGTGACCCATAGACATCAGCAGGTGCGGAATATCTTCTCTGGTGATGCTCTGCCTGGTCTGTACTGCAGCCATCATTAGCTTCTGCTTGTTTTGGGGGCTTGTCGCAATAAATAGTCCCTTAAACGTATGAAACATGTTAATTTGGATTCAGATTGGGTGAATGACTTGGCCTGAGGTTTGGACTATGTTTCTGACCGTTGTTTCTTATTTCTCAGGCTCATAGTGGGTTCCTTTACTTTTACTGGCACAACTCTGGTCCTCACATTGAAAAATGCCAAACACAGACTCCAAACACAATAAAAAGGCTAGAATCAGAACTAGACACTGAAAGTTCTCTTATACCTTAACTAAGGCAGTGATTATACACACCTGACTAATCAGAAAGATCTGTGAAGCCATTTGTCCCAAATGTTATGATGCCATGAAATGGAGGGATTCTGCATTTTAAAAAGTTCTGTAATTTCTATATCATTACAGGCATATATCGTGAATGCCTAAAATACCTTTAAATAAATGAAATGAGAATGTGCACTCTAACCACATGTGAATTGTTACATTACACATCTCATATTGTGGAGTTCAGAGCCAAATCGAGAAAAATGTCCCGAACATTATAGACTCACTGTATATTAAAAACAAGACTAGGCACAACTGGTTGTCCCTGATGCATCTGTGCTGTTATTGCCTTTGCGTGGTAGAACCTCTCTAGTTTGCAGGAGATCAGTGCTTCAGAGGAACACATGCTTCAGCTGCAGTGCTCCGCGTATGGGGGCGTTTGCATAGCTGTGACTCAGAAGGCATAATTGGCAATGCCAAATTTGGGAGATAAAAGGGGACTCAATATTATTGTTTAAAAAATGAAACACATTTTCCCTGAGCATGTTGGGAAGTACCCTCAAATATAACATTAGTCTTTGTATCAATGTCAGCTACCTTTTATCTATTACACCCTGTCCCCTTGACGGATGCAACACAGGGCCAAATTCACATCAGCATGTAGGTGGCCATTTCCAAGTTATAACAGATTCACATATGAATTATTTTACTGCTGGAGACAATCATGAACAATGGCTCGATAACAAATCATACATTTAATCGACACAACCGAAGCAGAGGCACCTGATTATAGATTATTATTGTACACATGCAGCTCTACATATAAAGAAAGAGTACAAGCCAATAATCATTTAAAAATCCTTGGAATGCAGTATACTAGTAATTAAACCAAGTGGACAATGATCATAACATTTTTGTGCATATTGCACATTCTGCATGAACAAAAATTTTTTTTCTTTGTAAGCAGATGTCAAGGACAAACATGAATTGAATCCATGCTGCAGTCACTGATCTCTTAAGTGTGACGCACTACTTAACTATACCAACTATACTGCCAACTATAACACAATGTAGCTTTCAGTAACCATTTCAAGAAAGAGTTCCTTTTTCGTCACTGGGACAGTGGGTAGTGGTGAATTTAATGTTCTGAAAAAAAGGTTTTATTTTTTCATCATTGGCAGTTGCACAGCATCTTCCCTAGTTAAGAAGCTATTATGACATCATAGTGAACTATTTCAGCCCAAGGGAGGGCTGAAATTGGCACCCCAAGTAGATGATTATGGTATTTTATAATACACTAACTGTCCACAACAAGCGAAACAACTGCTAATACTACTCTGATGGTATTGATATAGCTAAAATCCCTCTCTGAGTCCTAAGCAATCAATCTGTCATTTGTAAATGGACAAACTAAAATAATTATTCATTATGCCTTATTTTCATTGAGCTGAAAGCATTTTCAGGAGCATTTGAAAACGAGCACTTCTATGTACAGAATTTCAAATGCGAAAAGTGCCATTTTTCAACAAAAAAAAGAAGCAACTTCTTACCTTACAAACAGTGAAAAAATAATCTCAATTAGACATTCCATTACTGAGTAAATTACCTAAAAGCAAGCAAATAAATAAAAAAATCGACTCTCTCTATGATCTACAGTATCCATCGTGACTTTTTCCCCACTTGGAAATCCCATGTACGTTACAATAACCTTACGGTGTTTTCAAGCTCATTTGCATAGTTTTTTTAACATAGTTTACATCTTTCTTCTAGCTGAAATTATGGTTTTGCTATTCTGCTCCATTGCTTTATCAATTGTATATTCGAGCTTTGTTTGTTTATCACCAAATGCATAACATACACTACTGTAATAATTAAGGGAACTATATTACTGCAAAATTGTTTATGATTTGATTTTATATTTTTGTAATTTTCCTCCTCATGGGCGATCACCCTGGTCACCCTGGGCCCACCTTTGGGAAAACGCATGTCAAATTCTACTGTTTTGTTTTCCTCCAAACTTTTATCCTGGTGTTGTATACATCCTGGGGTACGATTAGAAAACATGTAATATATAACAGTTACAAAATTAAGAAAATACTAATGAGTTTTTATACAAATATTTGTATTTATTTAAAAAATACACAAATTTACGGAGTGAGACTCCAATAGTCATTTTGGTACAAATGCACTCTTTATTTCAAGCTTTGAACCATGTCTGTACTGTATGTAATTTTGGAGATAATGGGATTTATTTAGGACAGGAGGGGATTCTTGCAAAAAGCCCTGGGTTTTAAGTGGGTTTTAAGGGGTTTTAAAACAAGAAGAAAGAAACAAAAAATAACAAAGCCCCCATGGTTTAAATATTTCACATGTGACCAAATGTGGCCATCACAGTATTAATTCATCATTTTCCGGAGGGCTCAGAGGCATTTTTATGTCACCCTTGGCAATAAGTACCAGTTAATGTACTGAATAATGAGATGTCACAACACATATAAAGCTTCAGGCAATATTCAAACAATGCAGAAGGCAAAACATTTCTAAGCCATTGTTAATTACAATGTGAGTATAGACCGACAGTGGCAAATTAATATTTCATCCATAAAAATTCTGCTGCTCCAAATCAAGAGCTCGCCCAAGTGCCTGAATAATAAACCTTGCACATGCAATTAACCTGTTTTAAGATAAGCGCTACAACAAGTTCACCTGCTGAGACCCCCAAGTGATGCTATCCAATGAGATGATTGTGATCCCATTTAAAGAACAAAGGTCTGGGAAATCCAATTAAACTTCCATATGGAGGTACAAAATACAGTGGAATCCACCCTTTTGTTCATGCAAAGGGACTCCTTGGAGAAAAAGGAAACTGCCAGATTCGCTGCCACTTTACTATTTATACAGTTAAATACTAAAGTATTGGGGCAGTGAAACAAATCTTTTGTTGTTTTTGGCTCTGTACTCCAGCACATTGGATATGAAATAAAAGAATGAGCCGTATGCTTTAATTTGAGGATGTTTACAGCCATATTGGTTGGAATTACAGTCCTTTTGATACATAGTCATTCCCATTTTAGGAGAGCAAAAGCAATGGGACAAATAAACATAATCTGATATAAAGTCATCAAGTAAATCCTTTGCATTCAATGACTTCCTCAAATTTGTGACCCATAGATATTGCCAGATGCTGGGCTGGGGATGCTTTGCCAGGCCAGTACTGCAGCCATCTGCAGTTCCCGCTTGTTTCTGAGTTATTTTGCCTTTGGTCTTGTCTTCTGAAAGTGAAATGCATGTTAAATTGGATTCAGGATGGGTGATTGACTTCCAGTTTTTGTCCCTGAAAAAACTTGCTTTAGCAGTATGTTTAGGGTCATTATCCTACTGAAAGGTGAAACGCTATTCAATAGATTTTGAGGCATTTGGTTGGATCTGAGCAGATAAGATGTTTCTGCACACAATTCATCCTGCTGCCATCAGCAATCACATCATTGGTGAAGACACATGAGCCACACATGCCTAAGCCATAACACTACCATCATGTTTCACTGATGACAGGGTGCTTTGGATCATTAGCAGTTCCTTTGTTTCTCCACACTTTCCTCTTTCTTTCACTTTTTTACAGGTCATTTTGGCAATACGCATCTCATCTGTTCATATGACATTGTTCCAGAACTCTACAGTGTTTAATGTATGTTTTAGCAAACTCTAACCTGACCATTCTCTTCTTGAGACTTAACGGTGGTTTGCATCTTGCAGAGTAGCCTCTGTAGTTCTGAATGTGAAGTCTCCTGCGGATAGAAGTTACATCCACGTCTGCCTCCTGACGAGCGCTCATGATCTGTTGAACAGGTGTTTGGGGTTTTTTCTTTATTATGGTGAGAATTCCTCAGTCATCAAATATAGAGGTCTTCCTTGGCCTACCAAACCCTTTGCAATTACTGAGCACACCAGCGTTCTCTTTCTTCTTAATGATGTTCCAAATTGTCTGATTTTTATAAGCCTATGGTTTGGCTTATGTCTCTGACCTCGTAATAGCTTCCTTGACTTTTATTGGTACAACTCAGTCCTCATGTTGACAAACACCAATAACATACTCTGAAGGCAATCAAAAGCCTAGAATCAAGGCTAGATACGGAAAGCTCTTGTACCTACACGAGGGAAGCAAGTAAACACACCCAACTAATCAGAAACACCTGTGAAGTAATTTGTCCCAAACATTATGGTGGCCTGAAATAGTGGGACTGTGTATAAAAAGTGCTATAATTGCTATATGGTGAAACTAAAAAGTATAAAAATACTTTTATCAGCACATGTGCAAACCTAAAATCTACAGAGCCAAAATCAAATATTTTTTTTTGTACTGTACACACACACACACACACATATATATATATATATTTGTATAGCATAGGCGTCTCCTTAGTACTCCTCCCTGTGCTTCAAATGGCACATGTTCAAAACTCAGATCACACATCTAAGGCTTGGGCTTTTTACACTGTAATTTCAATCATGTTCTACTACAGAGAACATTTGGTGGCTAAAAGGTTTGTTTCCAGCAGGGACTCAGACAAATTTTCTAGCATTTAATGGATGCCTTTGGGGCATGGTTCCCCTGGGCTTGGGAATGACGGAAGTGTGGACATAAATTCCATACTCACATTTAGACAACCCACAGACTTACCCTTCAGCTATTTCGGTAGCACTTTAGAATATAGTCTCCTTATTAATGCATAATGAAGCACTGATAACTGCATTACAGATCATTAAAAACCGCATTGTTGACTTTCAGTCCAAGAGAATTAAATTCTGGTAAATGTGTACCAAGGCTGGCCAGACTAATACATATCCCAGAGGAATACAGTATGTACCTCACCCCACCCCACCCCCCAATATATTATCTATAATACAAAATTATTTATTTACGATGGACAAAATAAGAACAGCTTGTTTGGTTAATGATTCATAATTTATACAGCGGTTATTAATGCTTTATGAATGCCTAATTCCAGAGTGTTACCCTCCTTTTCTCAGCGCACTCCTGGCCTGGATTGCGTTTGACAGTGCCTCTGACTGCTTTGCTGGGAGGGATGGGAAAGCGGCGCGTCCTTCCTCTCCCGCAGCACATCAGCAGTTTCAGCCGTTCACAGCAGGCGCTCCCGCACTCAAACGGCTGTGGCGAAGCCTGCTTCAAAAAACAAACTTTTCGATGACCTAGATAAGGGCGGCTCTGGCACGAGGACCGGCACCGGGCCTCTCAGAGTGTCACACACACAGAGCTGACACTGCTGGGACCATCGCCCTTATTCCATCATGTGTCCTTAAATGGACGCATGTCTTGTGTTCGGTTTGACACCAGCATATATTAAAGAGGGACTTGGATCCACAGATGAACTGTGACGGCTTAATCAAGAAGCCAACCGTAGTCCCAGCGACATATGTTGCTTAGGTAGTGTACACTAAAAAATATTTTCATCAGTTTGGCGATTTCAGCGGTGACGATAATTAATTTATGAAGTTTTGTGAATATTTAGGTGATGCATATATGTGAATATTAGACTGCCTTGTTTAATCTTTTTTGACCACACTTACAAATTGAAAATAAAATACAAACTGAAGTACTGAAATACAGAGAAGGGTGCTGTCATTTAATGAACTATTAATCAGTGAAAAACAAAAAATGTAATAAGAAGGGAAAGGGAAATCCAAATTGTTGTAAACAGCAATGATAAGACATGCCCCCAGGCCGTAAGCAAACTCCTACATATGATTTATGTTGCCGGGTTTATTTAAATATTTAGGCAAATTGCTTTAGTTGTTGCATTTCCAGTTTCTTAATATTGGTTGATTAACTACATCCCTTTGGAAATATTCTTTCAAATGCTTGTTCAATGCAATTAATCTCAGGAACTGCATTAAATATGTATGACAAGGGTATGCATTTTTAACAACATGGTTCCTTTTACTGGGCTCAGGGGTTTAAAAAAGTCATATAAAGACACACAATTTAACTGTAATAACAGCTTTTCCCCATCTCAACATGTGATTAGCACTCCTGCAGAAAACAAATTAATTTTAAAAACAGGGAGCTTCAGGTTGCCCTGACCCATACGGCTGCTTATCACTTGATTGCGCTGCACACTATTAACCCTTTTAACCAGGAGCGAAATACCATAACAGATGATTCCACTTCGGCCCAGTTCTGTAAGAATGAATGAATCTTTTGGGGGTTTGCCTACTGGCAAGCTATAAATCACTGAAGTGCTTATTGACACCTATTTGAAGTGATCTTTTGTGAAAATGTGTTCAAACCAAGCAGTCTGAGAGTGTCCGTGGAGGGAGGTTTGTTTGGATTTACTCGGGGCTTTCCCAAGCTGCTTGATGAGATTCCTTGTCTGATCTAAGTGTAACAATGCACAGAATACGATCAATCTTAGATAAAGAGAAGCATCGTGCCAAAAATATATATGTTTTTTAGGTTACAGGTGCTCTTTTGCACACATATAACATTCATATTTGCATGGCTTTCTCCATATGTGAGTCATTGCATTTAATAGATATTCAATTATGAATGTCATTACAATATGAGCAGAGATTTCTTTTCAGAAAATATCTTTATTAATATCAGTCATTTAAAACCATGCAGAACATTGAGTTCTCTTCAGTAATGTTCATGGGTTAAGATTTTCAGAAATGAAATTTTCTTTTAATGCACCATGACAGCAATTTATTAAACTCCGTTTCAGTTTTTTTGCACCACCTCACTAATCCCAAATTCTTTTACTAGATGAAAGCAGTGTTATGCTTAGATGGTTTGTGTTCCAGGAACTGTAGGGTATAAAATGTTCCCAAAACAGTCTCTGTTTTGCAAAGCAAGTAGTCATTTGTGGTTTGTTCCAAAAGTGTACATGGGGCTGATACCTTCACAAAGCGGGATCTGCAGGACATTTGTGAAACTAAGACCACAGGCAAAGGTCATTAAAAGAATGGAATTAACTGCCCTGCACCAGTGCAGCATAATCAACTGATATTGTACTGTTGTTTAAAAGGTCAGAACAGCCGCACTTTATGTGAACAATTGTGCAGCAGCATACTTTTATTTCAAGTGATTTTCTATATGGAGGCTGGCAGAAAACTAACAGGGTCACCAAAAGCATTGGTGAAGGAGGTAGGGTCAATCAGTGGATGCATGGGATAATGGGCTGCAGATGAAAATTGGTCACTATATAAACTGATTTTACTAAAAAAATAATTCAGTAGGGGTAATAATTGATTTATTAATATTAATTAATACCCAATGCATTTTGCAATGCAAATGAGAGATGAACAAAATATTTACCCAGTAACCACCACCGAGGAAAGAAAAAGTGGCGAAGCCTGAATAGTTCGGTAGAGAGTGGGAGGCAATACAGTAGTAAAAAAAAAGTAAAATATACTGCTTCTTTATTGGAGGAGATGTGTACAGAACCCTGCTGGTGAACCTGAAGCCACATTTTGGTGAGTGAAGCTGAGTTTGACCACAGTGGCAATGAAAGTCGTTAAACTGAGAAAGCACAGACATATTTTAGCTAATTAAAGGTGTTAACCATTCTCTTGAAATTCTGCAATCTCCAGCAGAAATGTTGGTCACTCTCCGCTGACCATTGTTTTCCATGTTAAATACAAGTTGGACATGGGCATTTTTTAAAATCAATGTTACTTTACCACCTTTAGCAGCATTAAATGTTTATGAATCACAAAACATTGGTATATACATGCCTTTTCAATTTAGCTTCAGAATAATTGTTTATGCATCCACCTTAAGGCCAGATGTGTCATCATTGTGTAACACTGAACACTAACACATTTCCTATGTAAAAGTTGACAAAACCATTTCAGTAAATACAATAAACATATGATGAAATATGCAGGCATCACAAAAGACTTAAACCTTTCCTGCGATCATTGAATGTCACAGACACGCCCTTTGGTTGAAAAAACAAGGTGGAACAGCCACAGAATTTGGACGCTGTGCTTCCTCTCAATGCAGTCCTGCCTTGTACTTCTCTTCCCTTTTTTGCTCATCCACTAAGTTGCAAAGCATTCTTCACCACAAAGAAAGGGCAACAAGTCTTTTTAAATTTCCTTCATGGAGTTTGGAGTTGCATCATGAAAGTTTGGGCACTTGGCTTGTAACTCTCACCCTTCGTTCCATGCAGGTAACTGAATGCAAATTATTTTATTTCTCAGGGTCAAGGATTATGGTAAAGCCAAAAGTAGTGTGTTTTGTCATTTCCTAGTCTTTGAAGATGAAGTTCAGTATAGGTCTGTGAGCAGGGAAGCAATAGGTCTACATGTCAAAGTGTAACAAGGCAGTCAATATAACATGGCCTGACTGCTGCTAAAGGCAAAGCATATTCCAGCATGAGAACAAACGTGTTTGTTGTTTTTTTGCCTGAATTATAACGGAAATCACATCCATCAAGAGGCCAGATGTAGCACAATTTAATTGGCTGGATAATAAAGGATGACTCTGCCTTACACTTCAGACATTAACTATTCTCTGCATATACAGTAATTGGAATTAATTATGAGTAACAAATTCTGCTCATAAAATGATCTGTGTTACATTTTTGAATAAATAATCGGGGACATCAGAGGGGGTTCTGATGGATGAAATAGGATGAAAACATGTATCATATCCAACGAGCGAGCTACAGACCCTGACAGCAGACAGCTGACAGCTGCATCAGCAAACTTTTGTGTAGCACAATGGGAGGGTGTGGAGCTTTTGGCATTGTGCGCCAAACTTATCTTCATTTGGGTGGGCTTCTTTAGCAGTCCTCAGCTAAACAGGCTGACTCTTTGGAAACCTTGGACCCTGACAAAATAACATGACATAACATAACATAACATAACATAACATAACATAATGACGAGAACAGGCCTCTACTACGTGACCCGGCGGGCTATTCCAAACATTGACTACTCTCATTGTGAAAAAAAATCTCCCTAATGTCTGTACAGAATTTACCTAATTTACATTTATCTCCCTTCATTCTATTAACAGAAATCAACCTGAAGAATCTCTTGTAGTTCACTTTGTTGATCTCCTTTATGAATTTAAAAACCTCAATAAAATCACCCCTAAGACTCCTTTTACTAAACCTGAAGAGAGTAAGCATCCTAAGTCTTTCCTCATAGCTTATATCTTTCTTACCAAGAATCAATTTGGTTTCTTTTCTTTGAACCTTTTTCAGAGCCTCTTGTAGTACAGTCACCAGAACTGCACACAATACTCCAAGTGTGGTCGAACAATGTACTGTATAAGTTAAGTATAACTTAATTGTATTTATACTCAATACTTTTGACAACATATCCCAGCATCCAATCCTGTTCACCTTTTTCACTGCTACAGCACAGTGCCTAGAACCTGAAAGGCTTTGATCAACCATTACTCCCAAATCTTTGTCAAATTGAGTGCATTCCAATTTTGCTCCTCCCATAAAATAATCCTGGCAAATGTTTTCCCACTTTACATTTGGCTATATTTAATTTCATTTGCCAGGTTTCTGCCTAGAAAATGCCATCATATGAATAAAGGCAGCGGTTAAAACAGTTTGAAAAATGCAATAGTCGGCAATCTCCCCCCGCTGAAGGTCACACGTGAACAAATCTTATTTATCATCACACATCTCCCGAGAGGATGGAGTATCTGTGCACTTTTCCCATCTGTTTATCCTTCTTTAGCACAACAAAGGAATGATGATAATAAAGCTCGGGAAATGACAGGTCCATACGTTAAAGTTTGTGCCCAATCCTTTCTGACATACTGTACGGTGATTCCATAGTCGATAACTGCCAAGCTAGAATTCATTTTTGCTAAATGTTTTATATTTCACCCAATATTTCGGTCTGGGAACTTTAGAGTAGATGTGGGTGAAGGGAGAGGGCGGGGGAGTGTTGTGGAAGCAATGTGTGAGGGAAACTCCTTATTTTCCACTTTGAAATGTGTTTGTGGAGGCAAAAGAACCTATTTGTGTAAGCTTAGCCTTATATAAAAGGCCAAACAAGATTAAATCACCCCAAATGTTACCAGGGACTGTGTCATTAATGTTAGCCAACATTTGCAAGTTAACCAATTCTGATGGATTTTCTAAATGTTATTGAATATATTTTCGAACTGAATTTGTGAGGGAATGTAATCTAATTAGGGAGGGAGCAAAGGCTTCTCTGTTATGATGACTCCTTGTGATTATGAGTTAACCTCCACCCCTTAACTCAATAGAAGGTCACTCTGTCAGTGTCCTTCTGTTTCAGTGTATGTATTACTTCTAATAAACTGCAGTGCTAGTGTAAAGCGGATTTGTGCCATCTAAACCTTGATGTGTGACTGGCACCTTCATGAACTCCCTCAGATTTTATTACAAAACTGAAACACACTGAAATTCATCATTTAAAATCCTTTCACTTGCAACATAACTGTAGATAAAATGTGAATGCTAAAACATGGAGAAATAGTGTATACATAAATGTTGTGAATGAATGAAAAACTGAAATATTTATGTCCAATTCGCTTTCAAGCAGGATGCACTGTGTGTGTGTGTGATGTATTGTTATCATCATTTTTTTGAAAACTGGATCCAGCACGTCATGATGTGTGTCATTCACTTTCCAGATACAAACTAGACTGAGTTGTTTTTTTTCATTCTAGACTTGCCTTGGTTAGCTGTGTTACAAAGTTTAGGCTGAAAGTAAATTTGATATTAGAATTACAGAACACTGTAATTTCAGCAACTCTGACAGCCTGGTGGAAAGCCAACAAAATCACAGATTCCAAATTGACGCTCTGTAAATACATGCCAATCTGGCACAACCCTTGACTTCCAGCTTAACAAAACCCAGCACTCTTTTGACACTTTTGGAAACAAAAAGGAATCACCACTCTTCATCGCCTCTTTATAGACAATAAATTCACAACCTGAAAAGAATTAAGCTGTTACAAGCAGTGTCAGCACTAAAAAAGCAATTGTACACCTGACTAATCGGGGCGGGGGGCGAGGGGGAAAGCAAAGTATACAAAAATACCCATTAATAAGTAATAATACCCTTTAAAGCTGACAATCTGCTCTTTAACCACATGTGAATTGCTTGATTAGAAATCTACTATTATGGAGTACAGAGCCAGATCAAGAAAAATATGTCTTTATTCAAAACAGTATGGAGCTCAGTGCAGATGTGCGTGTGTGTGTGTGTATGTGTGTGTGTGTGTGTGTGTGGAGGAACCATTTTTGCTAAACTTTTTGAAAAAGAAAAAAAAAATGGATTCCCTTTCTGTTTTTCACCACTCTTTTTCTGTGTCACATGACATGATAAACAGAGTGATAAACAGCCAGCAGGGCCATTGATCCAGGGGCATATAAAACCCAGAGCTGCATTTTACATCCATGCACCCTGGGAGACTCTGCTCTTTGAATTAAGTAGACAGGAATCCACATACCAAAGCAGTTCCTTTGCTGAGGGAGGAAAAGAACACAGCTCATGAGACCACATTAGTGTGGCACATGCTGCCAATTAAGGGGCAAGACTTTTTTTAAGAGAGCTGATTCCCATCAAGCCACAATGCCTCATGTCTGTCCTAGATTCGCAGTGCTCTGTGTCATGGTTGCATTATTCAGGAGGTGTGGGATTTCTGGGAGGAATTTTTCAGAGTCTTCATTTATTCACAAGAGGATTACCTCCCCAGAAATACATTAATTTTGGTGGTAAGAGTAAGAATAATGTCATATGAAATAGCACAGCTCAAACTGAAAGCACACAGCCTGTTTTCAAGGCACATAGACTATGCTGGATTATTCATCTGGATCTTCTGGCGGCATCCAGCTCGACGATGACGACTCATGACAAGGCGCATGTTGCGTCGCGTTTAATTTCTTTAGTATGTAATTTCGTTTGTTTACTGCACACCCATGGCAGATCAACGGTGCAGACGTTGTCAAAACCTGTCAAGAAAGGAAGAGCCATCCAGGCCTAATCAGAAGCTAGTCAGGTGCAAACCCTTCACTTCCTTGACCTATACTTTATGTATTTTAGTAAGTGAAACTGATGTAGCAATAAAAGGACCGCACTTCAAACCTTATTGAAGTTATAACCAGGGGATTTTCCTCTCACCGCCCTCATCTATATGAGGGCTGTAATGAAATTCCAAAGGCAGTGTGCACATAAAGCTTTCCAGCTCCGCCGCCGAATTCAATTCTTTGAGTGAAATCTGGTCCCTTATCTGGTCGGGATTCAGTAAATCCCCGGAAAAGTACCCCAGGACCCCTAGCACCGGGATATCCAGTTCCTGGGGAGGCAAACTGAGTCTCTGAAGCAGAATTGATCCACATATCCAAATCGGGTGACAGGAAAGCTTGGCGGGCATCGTGGTCTCCGGTACGGGGTCAGCTGGAGGGGGATTCGGAAGGAACGTTTGACTGAAAAAACGAAGGCTTTTGTCGCAGGCGGTTCGTCAGGCGTAATGAACTCCTCCTCAAGTGGCGGAGCCGAAAGGAGCCTAATTAGAATTTCCTTGGTAACTATCTGTTACCTCTGTAGCGCAGACCGCCTTTTGTCCTTGCTCCCGTTGTACTTAAAAGGCTGACGGCGGCAGCTGCGCTCTCTACGCTTCCTTTAATACGTTTTTGTTCAGATCCTCGCTCCTCTCTCGGAAGAGCATGAACTGTCTCCCTATTAGCGCCGCGCATGTTGTGCGACATGACACGTCCCCCTACCGCTAAGTCCCTTTTCCCCGTCGTGTCACAGCGCGGCACGTTTCGGCACAGGTGACTGCGATTCCATCGGCATCCCATTTGCATGTTCTCTCTTGCTCACTGAAGCCATGCCCAATCAATCACTCAATATTTATTCAGGATACCTGGAATTGAATTTTCCAATGAGATGCCTCGCAGAAACTGCACAATCCATTATGGGAAAATACAGCGAAGCTCATTTATAAAAACAAGAACAAAAAGTAAATGTGTGTGTGCATGTGCATGTGTGTGTGTGTGTGTGTGTGTGTGTGGGTGGAAGGTTGAGTGCAAATAAAACAGGAAGAAAATTAGTAGAACTCTGAGGGGCAGATTTACAAAGGATATAATCGCAGCGCAAAAATATTTGCTGTATTGCAGCTCTGTTGCGGTTACAAAGGCTGTTTCTATTTATGCAGTCAAATAAATTAAACACCCTCATTGCAATTTTGTGGGAGGAGACGCCCATAAAAAAGGTCAGATATGGCATAGCTGACACATCCTGATTACAAGACACTAAGAAATGGATACGGAGCAACCAGACACAGGTAGCATGGGAACCACATGAAAAAGAAACTTACATTTACAGATCAGGAAACGGTCGACCAGGTACAACACCGGAGAGGACGAGAAGGACAAAAATGTGGAGTGATACTGCATACAAAATTAAATCTTTAGGTATAATAAAATGAACAGTAGAGGGTAACAAAGAAAAGATGGCACGATGTTAGATGGCATACAAAAGAGGACAAGAGACACAGGTGGTGGTCCAACAAAAAAAAAAAAACACTGATAGACAGGTGGAAAAAACCATGCATTTTGCATGGTTGAAGAAATAAACACTGATTAATTTGTGATGGGAGAAGGTCGTGGAGCATCTGTTGGTAAAATGGTATACCCTACTGAAAGCATATGCAGAACAACTGTTTAAATAGTTTAAATTCAGAACTGTGTTTTTATACTAGCTCCTAGCTGATGACTTCATTATAAGCCTTGCGACCTTACGAAGATAATTTCATATTGCGTCTGAAAATAAACGAGAAGTGATAAGCAGAAATGTGTGAAGCAGATTTTAAATCCTGTCTCCTTTCCAGAGTGTTATGCATCATCGAATACATTTGTTCATCACCACCCCATGCAGCCCGCAATGAAAAGTGATTTCAGAATGTGCGTACAGCCCGATACCCTTCTCTGGCCTCCTGTGTGTGAGCTATAGTCTATAGGCTATATCAGTGCTGACAAATTACTGCCTGCTTTCAGGAGTTCTAAAAATTCTCACGCAAAGAGCAGAGTCGCAATGAACATACGCTTTAGTAAATTAGACGGAATACTTAATTGGCCTATTTTACATAACATCCACCCTGTTTTACCAGATTCACTCCAGGTATATATATATATATATGCATGAACACATTTAACTATACATCAAAAGGAAAGTTGCAGAGTGATGTAATCCCCACAAATTACGTACATCCTAAATGTGATTTTGATCCATTGCAGGTGTAGTAAATCCCATGTAGATATTGCAGCAACTGCATGAGAAAAACAGTAACAATCCTTTAGTAAATCTGGCCCTGAATCCCAAAATAAAATTACATTCCTGAAAGGCACAAGGGCAAATGATACTCTGTTTGGGGTGTTTTACCCTGAAGTAAACAACCAAGTGTGTTGCTTACAAAAAAAGTTATCCCTGAAAGAGGTGGCTTTTGAAAATAGAGAATAAGTTAAGACCTGATTCATTCACCTCTTGTAACAGAAGACAATGGATTTCTATAAAGAGGATTTTACATGGGATTACTAATGTCCTGACTGTACAATGAGGAAAGCGAGCTTCAATTTAAACCTAACCTCACACCACACGTCCTATTCACATTGCCCATCTTCTGCTATCCTGTCTCACACCCCCCCGCCCCAAACCCTGCTATCCTGTCTCACAGTGACCCCCCACCCCCCACCCCCTCACTTCCCCTGGGTCTTTGCTCATGCTATCTTTCTCATCCCACTTCTTTCGTGTCCCCCTTAATGATCAGGAGGAGATGGTGAGATTCATAATATACTCTGACACTTGAATTGATTTCAGGGCACAGGTCTGTGGGGAAGACTGCCCTCTAGCAGTGCACTTTCTACTGTATGTACTGAGTGCAGTGCTTCCTGGAACTCTCGTAGTCCTGCAAAGGGAGAGAGAGAGAGAGAGAGGCGGAGAGATTGAGAGAGAGAGATCGTATTGTACTACTATTGTAGTATTGAACATACTACAAGTGACTCATTTTGTACTTTCGCGTTGTTGTTGTTGTTTTATTATTTATGCTTTGTGTACACATACCTAGTGTACACTCTCAGAAGAAAGGGCTCCAAAAGGCACCTCTGTGTCTCCTTATCCAGGTCATGGGTTCTATGTTGGGTAACATGGTTCAATCTGGGAGTTTTCACACTTTTCACACCTACCATAGAGGGTTCCATAGAGAACTATAAAGGGTTCCTCTATGGAGACAATCATTTGTTCTGGGAGAGTATAGGACTTGAGCTGAATCAAATTGAGAACTGAGACAGAGAACGGAAACAGCATCAAACTTAAAATGCTGGAATCCCACCTTAGTCCGTTTTAAACAACGTACTGCATATTTTTTGCCCATGATTTCTCTTGACTTTATCTGTGTGTTTAAAAAAAATATTATTATTAACATTTCACCTTGGGCAAAAGCCTTTTGGCTCACCAGTAAATATTCAGACTGGTTTTATGTGAAAGCTAGTGTCCGCCAAGTAGCCGGGTGAACTCTGTAGGTTATATAACTGCTCTTCAGCGACAGGTTCACACTCATCAGAACTGGGCCATGGCTTCTCCCCTGGAAAACAGCAGGTGGTGCTCAGGTAAATTGCAGGCAGGCTATGATTAATGTGAGGCCAAGAGATCATCGTCCCACTCTGCATAATTTAACATTTTATAAAGAGACTCATTAAAACCCAGTCTCACCAAGTGTTTCTGTAGGAAAGATCTCCACAGGAGATCATTCCTATAGAAACTTGCTCAAGTAGGATCACTTACTGACTTCTCTCTTTTGATTAAATTAGTAGACACGCAGTGAAGGAAAACAAAATATCTTTTGGTTTTTGAAAAATTCATTTTCTGTGAACTAAAAAGGCACTGTTCAAGATAAGGTAGTTCTAGCAGTACTGGCATACATGTTGACATGATAACCATCACAAATGATTACTGTGTAGGCAGATAATACACACTCAAGCCTCACATATACTGTACCTGTGAATGTATGCTTATATGTGTGCAATCATAAATATATGAGTATAGTGCCTTGTGTTAGGTGTTAGGATATTTCAATATTTCATGCTTTCAATCTTGGCGCAGACACAGATGCATACACGTGCACATAGATGTACACACACACACACCATTTACTGGCCTTACTGTCTCCTTTTGACTTTGTCAAAGTGCTCTCTGCACAGAAATAGTGTAGCTAATTGCAAATGTACTGTCTTATAGTATAACCTACAGCAATTCAGCTGCTAAGCAACTTAAGTCAAATCAGTCACAAGCATTGTACATTACATAGCAGTATCCAAATGTTTTTATTTCTGTGCTTTCATTTGGTCAATCACTACATTTTCTTCCACCTGAATTTTGTCTAAAACCCATTCCAGAAACAAATGGAATCTCAGATGAGGACTCTATTTATAATGCTCACTATATAGGCAAGGTAAATAGCCTTTTACTTGTTCAGTGGTGCATCTCAAGTAAGCAGACATTAAAACCCCATTCCCCCTCCCCATCCCCAAAAATGGATTCTCTTATACTGACATTCAATAGCTGTTACAATACCCTTTATGATTACATCAGTGTAAATATTTCAGTGTCATTTCTCATATTTTCTATATTTACATGACTCATTGCCTAAAGTTATGTTTATTTTAAAAAAAGATACCCATACAAGCAATCAAAACTGTAATTGACATCAACTACATAGCTGATAATACTGAGGTACAATAATAATTTTACATGCTACAGTTAAAGTTAAAGAAAAACAAACTTTGACCCCTTTTGGGGGGGGGGGGGTAAAAAATATTCTATTTTCTAAAAAACCTTCTATGTGTTTTGGAAATTCACAGATGTCATGAATCTCAGTAAATCCCATATCCTTATGACGGCAAGATTCCAGCGAACCAAATGCATTGTAGTTTTTAGTCCCAAAATGTGCTAACTTGGAAAAACATAATGTAGATAGAATGTGAAATATTTACTTTGAAATTCTCTGGAGGAATTATAATTTTTGACTGTTCAGCCATTCTATACATACCGAGTGTACAGTGCAAATAGGAATGGTTACTATCACTGGTTTATACAGACTCTCTGGGACAAGACAAACCCACCTACAATGTTCTATTACCAGAATTAGCCAAGCGGTTCCTCGGTATAGCCAATAGAACCTGCTGCATGCAAGTAATGACTCAACACGGGCATCATAACTTCTCCCCAGTACACAGCCAGCCAATGATAAGCTATTATAGTGATGACTAAGAAGTATTTTAGCCAATTAAATAGTTTTTTAGCAGTGTACAGGTTGTTAAGATTGCATAAAAGCGCATGTATTGCTTCTCCTGCGTGAGCAAACCATAACCTTTTCAGTATTCACGCTGAGAACGGCAAAAATTTCCTGAGAATTTACACCTAAAAAGGTTGTTGTTGTTTTGCAACAAATTTATTTCACAATGCCTAAACAGTCTAAACAGAAGACTCGTCATTTGGAGATCATTCATCTGAGTGAATATTTTAGGAGAACATGTTCAGTGAAGGACCTGATCCTATTTTATTTTGGTGAGCATCTAAATGCATTTTCAAGATATTTTCATTTCTATTCAGTACACTTAAAGATAAGGATTAGGCCTGATTTTGAATAATAAATGTGGCATGTGAAATTGTGAGATGTGGGGGTATTTGACTAAAACTTCAGTCAAGGGACCCCGATTGATGGATTAATAAACTGGATAGTTAATGTATTTTTTTTTCTACAATCTTCCAGACCAGCTACTGCCAGAGGTGGCAAGGGGAGAGCAAGGAGAGGAAGGTGGAGATGGGAGAGGGAGAGGGTGACTGGAGTAGTGACTACATCTCCAAAAGTATGTGGACACCCCTTCTAATTAGTAGCTTTGGCTATTTCGGCCACACCCATTGCTAACAGGTGCATAAAATCAAGCATACAGCCATGCAATCTCCATTGACAAACACTGGCAGTAGAATGGGTTGTACCGAAGAGCTCAGTGAATTTCAACATGGCACTGTCATAGGATGACACCTTTCCAAGAAGTCAGTTTGTCAAATTTCTGCCCTTCTTGAGCTGCCCCAGTCAACTATAAGTGTGCTATTATTGGGAAGTGGAAACATATAGAAGCAACAACAGTGCACCCGCGAAGCAGTAGGCCACATAAGGTCACGGAACAGGACTGCCAAGTGCTGATTCATGTAGCACGTAAAAATAAGCTGTCCTCGGTCACAACACTCACTACAGAGTTCCAAACTACCTCTGGAAACAATGTCAGCGGAAGAGCTGTTCGTTAAGAGCTTCATGAAATGGGTTTGCAGCCGTACACAAGCCTAAGCTCACCATGCGTAATGCCAAGCGTTGGCTGGAGTGGTGTAAACCACTAAACCACATTGCAGTTGGACTCTGGAGTAGTGGAAATGCGTTCTCTGTAGTGATGAATCACGCTTCACTATCTGGCAGTCTGACGGGCGAGTCTGGGTTTGTCTGAATGTATAGTGCCAACTGTGCTGGCCCAAATAGTGCCAAGTGTAAAGTTTGGTGGAGGAGAAATAATGGCCTGGGGCAGTTTTTCATAGTTTGGGCTAGGTTCCTGAGTTACAGAGAAGGGAAATTTTAATGCTACAGCATACAATTACATTCTAGAGAATTGTGCACTGCCAACTTTGTGGTAACAGTTTGGGGAAGGCCCTTTCCTGTTTGAGCATTACAATTCCCCCATGCACACAGCTAAGTCCATAATGAAATATTTTGCTGAGTTTGGTGGGGAAGAACTTGACTGGCCTGCATAAAGCCCCATCAAACACCTTTGGCATGAATTGGAATGCCGACTACGAGCCAGGCCTTACACCCAACATCAGTGCCCAACCTCACTAATACTTTTGTCGCTGGATGGAAGCGAATCCCTGCAGCCATGCTCCGAAATCTACCGGAAAGTCTTCCTAGAAGAGTGGATGCTTTAACAGCAGCAAAGGGGGGTTCAACTCTATATTAATGCCCATGGTTTTGGAACGGGATGTTCAACAATTTCAAATGGGTGTGATGTTCACATACTTTTGGAAATGTAATTTAGCTTAGTTTATGTTTCAGTAGTTATGCTGGGTAGTTATTTAACAACAATTTGTTACACTGATGACTAGTTCGCAACCACTTTTCTGTGCCTTGATTACTTGCTAGGGATTACTTGCTAGTTCATCTTTAAGACAATACATTGAGCATAGAAGCCTATAATAAGTATGTGAAGCATGTAAATGTAGTTTCATATGGAAAGGTAGTGGGGCACAAGTGTTTGGATCCGAACCAGAGTTTAAATTCAGATTAAAAACAATAACCCTCTGCAATTAGCAATCCTGGATTCTTCATACTGTAGTTAAGTTTCTACATTCTGTGAACGAAAAACTAATTCTAATTTTAGTTTTCATACAGCTTTCACCCACATCTGATTTTTCACCAGTCAGTACATTGTGGGCAGCCACTGAGTGCTGGAATATGTGTTTTTCCATCCTTTGATACAACAGATAACAAGAGTGGAAGACATTGCTTGGGACATCCTGCTGCCATGAGCCTGGCATATGAGGTAGAAGAAAGCTGGATATATTACCTGTTCTGTCTACCAAGGGATTAGACTTCCTGACACACTAATGCAGTAGAAGTTAACAGGAGACATTGCATCAACAGAAGAGGAATTTTTAAAGATGAGTGTTGTGATTTGCGATAGGAAACTCTGATGCCAGGTTCCTAGTGGGTCTTGTTAGACATCTACCACAAAAATGTGAAGGTCAGGGGCTATATTATAAATTCTCCTTGCATCGCCACATCCACCCCCCACCCACCTCTATTGGTAGGTTACTTGTCACAATCGCTTTGAATGAGGATACAGCAGAGAAGGCTATAAGGGAAGACCCATGTATCATGTGAGCACATTTACTGATCCATAATCCTCAGTGGAAGAATATCAGAGGTTGTAGAATGTGTGACATAATATTGACTAAATAATACTTAATGCCTAAAATTGCATCTAATCTCTATGAGGCTGTCTAGACAGTGAACTTCATTATCAATGTATATTTAGGGGTGGTCAATTTTAATTGTGATTGATGAATGAAACATTACATGAAACAAACCTCATTTGTCAATGGTGAAAAAAAATATTGCAGTAAGATGCTGATAATGGATATTGTTTTAAATGTTTCACAAGTACAGTATAATATTATGAGTCACTCAATGGTATGATTACATATGTGAGCAATAATCTGAGCAGGATGTAGTCTGTTAAAATGTGGGAATTATTTCTATGTTCTGTTTGTTTTGGTACGGCAGTATGTCAGTTCTGCACCTGAAACAAATGCACTTGTCAGACATACTTACCTGCAAACAGGGACTGTTTTACACTTTATAGCTCAGAGTTACACAGAAGTGAGCCTGTGCCGCCTGAAAGAGAGGCATATCTCTCTCCGACAACAACTGGTAGCCCGTGGGCATCTTTTGTGCTGGAGAACAACCGAAATTTTGTGAAGTCTGTCTTACTTATGTATGGTACTCACAGGGGCCCAGAACACTGTGAAGGCTGGGGGAGCAATTTCTCAGTGGTGTCCTCACAGTATCAATAGTGGGTTATGCACAGACATTATTCCAACTGCTGCTACAGTATTATTCCAGTCTGTGAGTGGCATGAGGCACACTGCCTGGGCAAAAAAACCTTCTGTAGGATCTCCCTTGTTCCAGACAGACTATTAGTTTTACAGTCTTTACAAAGGTCAGTAAGTCTCTGGAGTAGTGATTACTTTACTTACTTGACATTTATTGATCTCATTACTTTTATGGTCGTATTTTAAGTTTTCCTTTTTTTGTAAGTATTTTCTGACTGACAGCTCTGCTGCTAGTCTCATGGAGACATTTAATTAAAAGGACTGCGTGCATTTTGCCTGACATAGTCTATTCCTCTTTACCTCTAAATAAGTACACCTAAATAAATAAATATGTAAAGAAATAAACACATCCTCACATCTCTCTCTCTCTCTCTCTCTCTCTCTTCCTCTCACACACATGCACAGCACTGCGTAATTATGTACAAACCCAACATAAATTTCACTTACATTTACATTTAGATTGCTAAATATTTCAATCTGGGAAAGGGGGGGAAATCTTGGAGAGCTTTGTTTTATCAGTATGTACAACTGGCGCGCAAATTCATTAGAGCTGTATATACTCTCACAGTAAAGGCCGTATGGGAATAAATCCTAACTGTCCTGCTTAACTTCACGGCCCCTATTTAGAGAAGTCTAGAGTCTTTATTTCCTAGGTTTTTCCCTTGTGTGCTCATTTTCACCAATGATAATTCATTAAAGACCGCAAATGTAAATGGATAAATACATATGTGGATAAATACGTATGTGATCCCCGGCACCATCTTAAACCATGTAATCTACATCACACAAGTGCAATTAAGTGTTACCAGTATGGCTTACATTACCCCCAAATGCTTGTTTATTGAAATATTCTCTGAGGGAGATCCTTTTAATCTTTTTATGGCATTAATTTCAAATGTCTTGAAGGTAGGGCCTTATTAAAACAGAGTGGATACTATGACTCTGTGCAATAATAATGTACATTTGAAAGTAAAGCCATTCCACATAAAAGAGAAAATATATGCTCAAAACCTACATTTAATATTTTACTGCATTTAAGCCTCTTGTAGAGGGGTGTACCCAGAGGGAAAACTGCAAAGAATAGACCAAATTCCAAAATTGCCAAGGCACTTACATTTTATACCTTACATTTTGTCTGTAGAATGGTGGAATCACAAGCAGAGAAAGTGGAAGCAGTTGTCCCAGCTGTTTTGGAATATACACAAGGCACTCTTCAGATAGGGGTCATTACATGGATTAAAGGATGGATAGTAAAATAACTGAATTTGGTAAGTCTGGCACGCCTGTATTCAGTCTACATGTGCTTAGTCTGCAAATTTGAGAAACTAATATGAGCAAGTTGGAACAGTTTTTTTGTTCAAACTTGTTTGTTCAAATTTCATTAATTTCAGTAACCTGAGTCGTTGTGTGTAGACAAAGCACAGTTGTGTAAACAGCATACAAAAACAAATTAAATTAATTAACTGGGATGTGCTTATAATTTGTCGGCAGTTGCCTAATTATACTTGTGAAAATAGCTGCTGCATATCCCCCCCCCCCCCCCCCCCCCCCCCCTCACACAACAGCAAGTGTACTCTGGGGGCAGATGAGAGTCAGGAAGAGCATGAACAGAAGAGCCAAAGCAATAGAAGAGTCACATATGTTAAACGTCTGTTAAAATAAAACCTATTTCTGGTTGTGAATTTCAAAGCCTGCATTTCTGTTAGCAGCGCTTAAAGAAGTCCGTCATGCTCCTGGGAAGAAACTAACAAATGGAAATAATTCCATTAATGTTCCATTTTTAACAAATAACTTTTAGAAGACACATTACCTTTAAACGAGGCAAAATGGAAATATGTAGTCTCTGCTCAATAAATGATCCTCTGCTAAACCTGGAGAAAACTATCAGGGAGACTTTTTTGGATTAATTTAATTCATAATTTAGAAAGAAATAAAATGCCATAAATTCAATTATCGTGGTAAAAATGCAAACTGTTCGCTTTCAGTTTGAAATGAAATACTGAGAGATCACATATATATAGCAGGTAAAACTATACATGTCCTGGATAAACTCATTGACCACAAAATCAGAGGATGATACGCAGAATTGCTAAAGATCTATGAAACAAAAAGTAAGCAGTTTACCCTGGTGTCCCTTAGTGTCTCCATATCCATACAAAATATTGTGCATTTCTGTTCATTATAACATAATCATAAACAGTATTCCACTTCAAAATCGACTGTTTTGATTAATGAAACTCACTTCTGATCATTTTCTTTTCATCAGTATAGGGGTCTAAGATAGGGGTCTAAGATCCAAAAACCTATCCAAAACCGCTCCAAAAATGAATAAAATGCTTTTTGTCCATTATAAAGCATATAAATTTGCCTCTTCATGATGGTTTAAGATGACACATTGGTATCACATTGATTGTGACACACTGTGGCACACACGATGAAATATGCAATCATTCACTCTTGTAACTTTTTCTGTACTATACAATATGTAATCTTTTGTTGCATGGTGATGGGACACCATTTTTACAAATGTAACTATTTATGATCACTCCAAGAATAATTTTACATGAATCTACCACATATAAGCACACAGTTCATTTGAATTAGTATTTTCCCTGCCATTTCCGATGGCTGTTGGTTAGCCCCCATTACAAATGTGCTGAGCATTATTAGTAAAGGCTAACAGTCGTCTCTTATGACCATCTGACGAGAATGTGGTCATTCAAACTTAGGGTCACATAAATAAATGATCACCACTATAAATGATTGCCATTTTACACTTTGATGTCACACATAAAATTTGAATGGCCACATTCTCTTCAGATGGTAAGACGAAACAACACAGGGCCAAGTTACTTGAAATAATTTGGGAAACATTGGGTAGTACTGCTTTGAAATACAGCTTGCTCAGTCATAATGGGTCCTACGTCAATGGTTTGGATCAGGAGCACTGAATGTCTGAGTTGACCAATCTCAGGACACCGGAATCCTGGTTACTGGCATCCACAAAGAGTATGTCGAATTGAAGCCTGACACAGTTTCTTTTCTGAGTGTTCTGTCAATAGATACTTAACAGAACAATAAAGTCAATAAAGAAAAATGAAAGTATGCACAACATAATTTGTTTAAGAGTTTATCATGTTGTCAATACAAAACAGTGCACATTGTGTAAGAAACTCAATAAAGTGTAAGAAAACTGAATACATGAGACATTGGGCATGGGATAACAATGTTTTGCATTTACCTAACTATACTTCTGAAAATGGGTGCAGTGATACATCTCTTTCTGTCAACCCCACTCTCTTTCTTCTATCATTCTTCTCATTCCCTCCTATTGCCCCCCCCCCTCTCTCACTCACTCTCATGACCTTCAAAAATATTCAAAATTCTTTGGAATATGCAGGTGACATTTTGGCATAATATCCTATGTGACACTAGACATTCTTTGGGCTTCCCTGTTTATACAGCAGCCTAAGTAATTAAATGGTGGATACACATATCTGGAATGACTTTAAATACATCTTACACATTACCTAATTATAAAGGTACATATTTACTGAAGGAATCTATGGTAAGTACTGGTGTCCAGTATATGTGCAAGTTATGTTTAAAGTCCAATTCCGTAGTCATGTAAACACTACTTGACAAAAATGTGGTTTCATTTAGAAACAGGCCAGGACCCTTGACAAAGAACAACTTGTGCCAAGGACGAT
This sequence comes from Anguilla anguilla, assembly GCF_013347855.1. Taxonomy (NCBI): domain Eukaryota; kingdom Metazoa; phylum Chordata; class Actinopteri; order Anguilliformes; family Anguillidae; genus Anguilla; species Anguilla anguilla. The sequence continues at coordinate 48,270,826 of NC_049201.1, read as the reverse complement.
ATATTTTCATTGTGAGCTTTGGGATTTACACTACTGATAGCAGCAGTATCCGAGAATTGTGTGACACCGGATGAAAACTGAAATCACTCATTCCAACGTTCGGCCTGAAAGAGCAAACAGGGGCAGATTTACTAAGCCTTTTGTAACTATTTTCAGCGGCAGATATGACGCATTCTGCCCCAGAAACATGTGTCTTCTGTATCGAAGTGACGCACAGGGCTGCAAGTGTGGCTGATTATGCATTCCATCAAATTTACTAAAGTTTGCATAATTAACAAGAGTCAATTTTTGTGTGAAATTTCTCGCCTCTAAAGAGCGGGCGTAAATCAAGGTGCAAGCAAGACGGAGACACAGGTACAGTCCTCCAAGATGCACTGAGAGAACCTTCGCAACAAGAATCACATTATTTCAACTTCCCAAGCAAGAAATCACCAAATGGTACATTTTTAATACAAATATTTATTCATTCATTATTCCAGCCAAGAAATAAAGGCTTGGTGTATGCTGAAAAAGGAACATTTACATGCATTTTGAATGAAAGGGCAATTGTTGATTAAATTCAGACATTGATGGTTGTATTTGCTCGCTTGTTTTCACACTGAAAACAATCGTTTACGTCCATACCAGATTTGTTTAATAAAATGGAACAAGCGCGAAACCGCAATAGCTGCGACCGCACACGCGCATGCATCCATGTGTGCATGCATCCACAAACACAGCCTCACACAAGCACGCGACCTCTTCTTCGGCTCGTGACCAACCTTTCCATAAAATCTCGTGCAAATCTGTGAATCCATTCGGGAGTTATGCGCCTTTTTGTGATACCCCACGACCATCGTCACGCCCCCTCTTGGTCAATCGGCCTGAAAGTTACTCAGCTCAACCTTCGGTCATGACCAACTTCCATGCCAAATTTCAGCCTCCTGGGGCGAAAACTGTGGCCGCTACGGGGTGGGACACTTTTGCGGACTAACCGACCAACCAACCGACCGACCGACTGACCGAGCTATAGAGCTGCGGTCGCAGCTAAAAAGCATCGGAATATGACATACAGCATTTGAGGCAAACTGAAAAAGTCGGCCTGCCATCCCGAAGCAGCGTTAGCGCAATTCTTATGAGTGCTTTCAGTTGAAGCAGCGGAGGGTCGTTTCAGAACCTGTGTGCGGACAGCGCTGTAGTGAATTCGGCCGAATACAAAACAAGAGAAAATAGGTAGGCTACAGTGCTTGTTACAAAACTGTGCCTCTGTTCAGCATGGCAATTTTATGTTATAACGTGGTGATAACACAGTACTTTGCATTCCCGCTGTAGACTACTCGTTTTTAAGGACCCAGCGTTAAACATTTGGTTACTTACCACCATAGTGTAGAACATGTATGGTTTTAATGCCAAGCTGGGAACCAGTGTTGGTTTGGGAACCAGGGTACTTGGTTGAAACAAAAACCTGCGTACATACTGACCCTCCAGGACTGGAAATGCCCACCCCTGGTGTAAAACTTTATATCTTATTTAAACACCATATATTTCTGGACATACATTCCAGCGGTTGGTTGTCACACTTATAAACATAAATATACCAGCTAATGAAAAGATTTCAAGTGCCTAAAAACTGCTGACCATATACAACAGCTCATAAATACATGTTTCTCCCAGATCTGACAAAGCAATATCCCTGTAACACAGAGAGCACTGAAATTACTGAAAACGAGTATGGTAAATGTAAAATGAAGCAACATCTATAGTGCCTTATATTTAGAAACACTACAGTTAAGACATGAGTTGACAGGAGGGAGGTGAAAGTTTATAAAATACGACATAATTTCCAATGAAATGGGCGTTGTGTTTCGAACATTAGCTGTCAATATAAAGCAAGTTTGTCTTCATCACTAGCGAGGTTACACTTCCTTTGTCAATACGGCTGCTGCCTGCAGAAAGCTCCACACGACAGTCCTATTTTGAAAGCCTGAACGGATTCAATCCAAATGCAGATTTCTGTCATTCTTGACTGTTCTCTTTACATGTAAAATCCTGTCCTATGTAACTCCAGGAGAATGGATGGGCAGATTGTTAGTTATGCTTCCTAATCATCCAGACACTTCGTTGGAGGTTGGATTGATCTCGTTTTGTACGCTGGGACTGAGGCTGAAGCAGTGGGCATGAGGTTGTGCTGCGAGAAGGCGGGTAGTGACACAGACCAGGCTCCGAGGAAACTGCACGAGGCAAACACACAAGTGGACAGTATAGACGCTCTAAAGTCGGTCAGTAAGTAGCCTATACGCGCGTGGAAACGAAGCTGCTTATACGACGAGACACGTAAACTGAAACATATCCATTTCAAAAGTGGATACCTCCGCGGTTCCCTCCGAAACCGCCCGTTCTAAATAAACTGAAAAGTGCGAACTTCTGGATAATCATTTGTAAGGGAATTACCGCACACCAAAATGGACGTTTGATGATTTTTTTTTCTCTCGGCCGAGGCATCTGCTTTTAGTCAAGGCAAAAAATATATTATCCTGTTGGATTTAAATGCAGAGGAATTGACTCTCAGAATGATTGTCATACTCATTATTTTAAAGCATACCACGCAAATCTATACTGACGGTGCGCTATCTATGTGAAATTGTGACGAAGTACTGAACATTGCCACAGCAGTCAGAAGGGATTAATTGCTTGAGCGCATAAAACAGTGGTTTTCCCTGGTTCCTGGCGCGCGAACGGATTTGTATTTTAATGCAACGGCACAAAAATCAACTATCGCAACTATTACACGTGCTGATGCGCACACTGACTGTGTCGTTGACTCGTTTTAGTGGGTTCACTACGTCCTGTGCTGTCAGCGACAGTGGGTGTCTGTTGTGAAAACGGAGAGTCGCAAACCAGGTGAAAAGGCATCGCGCTACACAGTTATACACAGAGGTTTCTGCCAGGGATCTGTTCTTGGCTGCCAATAACCCAAGCTCGAGTCGAATCTCTACATATGGGACTCGCTGGACCGTATGGCGTGCTACTATCTTGTCATCAGCTCTACGCACCTCAGCAATGGCCATTTCCGAAACATTAAGGGAGTTTTCAGGGGTCCTCTCTGCAAGACCACCGGGAATGAATCGCCGGTAATGTACCTTTGCTTCAACCCCCTTTCGATTCCCTCACGCAGCCGGAGACCCGATTACTTGTCTCGTTGCGCGTTCAGAGGTTTTTAGGTAATATGTTCTGCTGTAGCATTGTCAAATCTAAGGAATAAATGAAGTAAATGTTGCACAGTTTAAAAAATATATATTTTTCCAGTAATCACCACAGCCGTCTCCAACTCCGCTGCAAGTCATATTGCGAGAGGCCAATAAATGATTTTTGTAACATTGTATTAGGCTACCTCCGTGTTAAGTTGTTGCACCTTTTAATCTTTATTGAAAACGTTAATTAAAACAGATTATTTTAGGGTTCAGTTACCGTGCCTTTTCACGGTAACTGAACCCTAAAATAATCTTATTTTAGTCTCAAAACGAGAAATTGTTATCGAAATATATATCTATTTTTAACCGAAATAGTTTTTTTTTTACCCTAGATTGAGAGCAAAATACATTTCATACATCTATGACATAATGACGTTTTGATTAATCAGTTCATGCTTTGCATGACTGCGAATGCTGCAAAATATAATTATAACATACGAAATAATAACATGAGAATAAAGTTGCCCCGAACCTGCCATAGATTCAGCTCCAAACTTTTCAGCAGCCTTGGTCAAATAACTGCACGTTATCGACAGCTGTGGTAACAAATAACGCATGGCTTTTATACGTTTTTCAGGCTGGTATTACTAAAAAAAAATATCTGGAACGTGAATATTCAACAAATGTGTGAAAATGTAGACTGAAGGATCTTCAGGCTGATGTATGTGAATTGTGTAAGCAGAGCCTGGGTCTAGTCCTTGAGGGCCGCGGGATCTGCCGGTTTTTGTTTTCCCTTAAAATCAACAACCGGTTGAGATCCAAGAAACCTGGTTACGCGAATTAACTATTTAAAGAGCTACTTTAATCGACCAGTTAAGTCTCGTCTTTCACAATGAAAACCAGCCCACACTGTGGCTCTCCATCGCCAGGTTTGGGTAGCCCACAACATTGTTACTGTCGCAAGCTTCTGGTCAGATTTCTTAGTTTCCTTCTTGCTCCTCCCGCAAACATCCAGAGATGAGTTATGGTCTTCACGAATGAGACATACCTTGTTAAAAAGTATTGGCAGTAACATATTACTTTGGGTGTTTAGCAATGTGGTTGCAAGCTGGCAGGGCATGGCCTGTTAAAGTTGTTTATTTTCCCCTGGAAGGCCAAAGTGGTGGTATTATCCAGTGTTTTGGTGAATGAGGGACATTCAGTGGAGGAGATGCTAGGTTCAGGAGGTGGTTGCTCCTTTAGACTGTGAGGTTGGCAACTTGTGAGCAACCATGCAAGGTGGCAAGCTTCTCACAATATGCACTGTGCACAACCAGAGTTTGAACACCACACACACACACACACACACTCACACACATACGAGCACACGCACACACGCACACACCCGCGAACACACACACGTACACACACGCACACACACACGCACATCCTTCCTCAGACTGCAAGGCCAGCCTTATTCATGTAATACCAATGGCTGCATAATTCAATATTTGAAAGGTTCTGTGCTCACTGAGCATGAAATGCAATATGAATTTTGTGTATGATTTCACAACTGCCAGTGCTGCTTGACATTTTAAACACCTTAATCAAATTCCTCGGCTGGTTGAGCGTACTTTGCGCACACTTGTGTTCCTTTAAGGAGTTTATTCCCCTTAATTGGCCTGAATGGAATTCGGCTGCTGTTTTGGTTGAAAGTGTGCCACTCATCAGTCTGAAATAAATCAGTTCCTTTGCACTCAGGCAACTGTGGAGGATTGAACAGCAGAGTGTGGCACATCTCCTATTGCTCGTTGCATTTTCTCCAACTTGTCCCTGGAATCTTTTGTAGACCGTGCCAGAGAAATTCATATTCAGCCAATCAAAAGCATCTCTGCTGCGGCACTCTAAAGTCGATTATAAACATTAAACGGAAGCTGATGACTGAAAAGCGCAGTTCGTGGCTCAGAGAGCAACAATGACCTCATCTCCACCAGTGTGTGTGAAATTTGCACTTTTCACAGGCGCCTTCTCATTACACATTATTTATGATCTCTGTCCATTGAAAATGCACTTGCAAGAACTGATGACAAGTTGGATAAGAAGACGAGGGGAAAAGCTGTAACAGAATCAGGGCCTCCTCCTGTCACATTGTGGCATTCGCACATGCTAGGAATGAGTGCTGAACAAGAAAACAGTCAAGACTAACAAATGAAGAAGCTCATGAAAATGTGACATCAGACAGTTCGTGCAGCTTGTGGGGACTGATGGAAAACAATGTGAAACAGGAAAACATTTGTTTTCCCATTCATCTATCAGTATCATGTGCACATTATGTGTTTGTGTGTGTGTGTGTGCACGTGTGTGTGTGTCACCATATAGGGTGATCTGTGTAGAAATTACAACCATTTTTAGACATAGTCCCCCAATTTTTCAGAAGCAAAAGTAATTGGACAAATGAACTTAATCTGAAATAAAGTCATAATATTTAGTAATTGGTTGCAAATCCATTGTATTCAATGACTGCCTGAAGTCTGCCACCCATAGACATCGCCAGACACTGGATATCTTCCCTGGTCATGCTCTGCTAGGCAGGTACTGCAGTCATCTTGAGTTCCTGATTGTTTCGGGGAATTTTTGCCTTCAGTCTTATCTTCAGTTAGTTCATGGTGTGTTGAAATGGATTCAGGTTGGGTGATTGGCCAGTCAAGAATATTGCACTTCTTGGTCCTGAAAAACTCATTGGTTGCTTTAGCCATATGTTTGGGGTTATTGTCGTGCAAGGTTTAGCACCATCCAATGAGTTTTGAGGCTTTTGGTTGGAGCAGATAAGATGTTTCTGTACACTTCAGAATTCATCCTGCTGCATCATCAATGAAGCCCATATGAACCAGTTCTAGTGGCGACCATAAATGCCCAAGCCAAAACACAACCCCCATCTTAAAGGGGGGTGCTTTAGATCATGAGCAGTTCCTTTCTTTCTCCACACTTTCGTCTTTCCATCACTTTGGTGGCTTGTAGGTTAATACTCATCTGTAATTTCCAATGTCTGTCAACCAATATGTTAGTCCACCGATTAAACAGGCTGATATGTGGAATTATGAGATCATCAGTGTCGGTGGATGACTGCTCCCCTGTGGCCAATTAGCAAAAGTGTTAGTGCTCCCACTTTGCGTATTGGATTTATTTGGCTATTCTTAATATCATATACAATGTTTATTGTATGTTTCATTCAACTAGCTCCAGTCATTTTGTAAGAAAATGCAATTCCCAGTTGGCATTTAAAACGTTAGCCAGTGGAAAACTAGCTGTCTTCAACCAGCTAAGCTAGCAAGCTAATTTGGCTATCATTAGCAGACTTGTTGATTAGCTAAACTTAAGTTTTTGCTCAATGTAATTATTGCGTTGATTATTCAAACAATGTCGGTGGTTAACCTACACTTTAACGCTTTGTGCAAGTCTTAGTTTGCTGAGTATTGTTAGCTGTTATTGTAACTACTGAACGAGATTCTCCTTCTCAGCTAACGTTAGGTACTATCAATGGTTACTCTGAGGGTACGTTAGCTGATTATGTAACTTGGTTAACCACAAGCAGATAACCTGGTTAGCTAATGCTACCTCCGATACACCAAGGTGCCAACGTGCATTTGAAAAGTGACAGGTCATAAACTCTGCTAACGATAGACAATAGATACCATTGCCTCCCAGTCTCACTCTGTGACGGTACCTGTAGATGCACCCTTTATCTATAAACATTTGCCTAAACTTCCTCAGTCACCATTGACCTTTCTAAATGTTAATGCGTTTTCCTCACCTTAAATGAAAGTAAATCTAATCTAAAACAGTTACTGGCTAAATGTATATTATACTGTAGTGTTGTTGATAGAATAAAGCAATTGTACAATGCATTTTAACTCAAATATTGACCGAAGCTCTTCTTTAAATGCCAGTCATGTTTTGAAATCTACAGCATTTTGTATATGTATTTTTACTAGCTAAGAGATAACTATGTATATTAGATTGTTATGTGAATGGAATAATGCCCAAAAGTATGTGAACACCTGATATCCAACATCTCATCCAAAATTTTGGGCATTAATATGGAGTTGATCCACCCTTTGCTGCCATAACAACCTCAACTCTTCTGGGAAGGCTTTATACTAGAAGTGAAGCATTGCTGCATGGATTTGCTTCCATTCAGCCAGAAGAGCATTAGTGTGGACAGGCACTGATTTGGCGATTAAGACTGGCTCGCGGTTGGATTTCCAATTGATCCCAAAGGTGTTGGATGGGATTGAGATCAGGGATCTGTGCATGCCAGTCAAGTTCTTCCACACAAATCTTGACCAAACCATTTCTATATGGACATCGCTGTGTTCCTGGGGGCATTGTCATGCTGAAACAGGAAAGGGCCTTCCCCAAACTGTTGGGGAAGCACAGAATCATCTAGAATGTGATTGTTTGCTGTAGCATTAAGATTTAACTTCACTGGAACTAAGGGAGCTAGCCCAAACCACAAAAAACAGCCCCAGACCAAGGCGTGTCCAGATACACTATATGACCAGGAGTATTTCTTATTTTTTAACCCAAATACTAACTGTGATTTGTATTTTTCGATCGCATTAATTAATGAACATGTCATCTAATACAACATGTTACTGGATAAGATAACCATTTATATTTCATTGTAATTTGTGATTTGTGTGGAGACTGGAGAGGACAATTTATTGAACAGGGACTATTGAACTGAAACAAGGAAATGCTGCTATCTGCGAATAATTGCTGTTAAACGCAGTTAAATGTTTTTTATTTTATAATATTTTTCCATTTTTGTTTTTGAGTGCTAAACAAATGTTAATTTAGTTCAGCAATTTTGTGTATCAGTTGTTATCATTAAATTGTTGTATTTTATCAGATGCAAAAAAAAAAAAAAACATTATATCATTATATCGGCCATCAGCTCTCTAAATATCGGTATCACCATTGGCCATCGAAAAACCCATATTGGTCGACTACGACTCATCTGTCCGTAAGAGTTTGTTCTAGAATTCTACAGTTTTTTAAATGTACTTTTTTTTTTTTTTTAACAAACCCTGGGCCATTCTGTTCTTGAGGTTTATTAGTGGTTTACATCTCGTAGTGAACCCTCTGGGGTTATGCTGGTGTAGTCTTTGACACATCTCTACCTGCGTCATGGAGAGTGTTTTTGATCGATTGGACAGTTGAAGAGGGGTTTTTCTTCACAATTGAAAGAATTCTTTAGTCATCCACTACAGTGGTTTTCCTAGTTGTGTGCTATTTCTGAGCTCACCAGTGCATTCTTGTTTCTTAACAATGTACCAAACAGTTAATGACACACACAACATTTTGGCTTTGTCTCTGATAGATTTATTTTGATCTTTCCACCCCCTGATGGCTTACTTTACTGGCATTGACATTTCTTCGGTCTTCATGTTGAGAGACAACAACAACAGACTTCAAATGCAAATGTCACATCTAGAATCAGGCCTAGACCTTTTGTTAGCTTTCTTGTGCATGAACTAATGAAGCAGCAACACACAGCTGGCCAAGAAACAACTGATCAGCCAGTTGTCCAATTAGTTTTGTTCCCCTAAATTGGGCGGAACTACGTGTAAAAAGGGCTGCAATTCCTGCATGGTTCACCTGATACAGATGTAAACACCCTCAAATTAAGGCTGACAGTCTGTACATTGACCTTGTATTCATTCTTGTTATTTCAAATCCAGCGAGCTGGAGTAGAGTCAAAACAACAAAAAAGTCACCGAGGTGAAGGAACCATATAAACATTTTTGGAAGTTTTTTTTTTTTTTTGTACAGTGGTAGTACATATTAATTACAGATAGTTAGCAAGTATAATCCAATCCTCAGCTCGGTGCTGGCAGTTTCGTCAGAAAGATCACACACGGGATGCTGCTTGATGCTCGATACTTGCTGCTTGTGACACTACTGCAATTCCTGAGACTGCCACTAGAGGGCCCATGTCACTGTGCACTATGCACAGGGAACTTCCAGCTGCTGAGAAACGGAGTGGTGTGAGTGTTACTTATACATAGTCGGTAGTGTTGATCTTTTCACTGTCATTTATTAAAGTTTGTTTGTAGGCATTTGTTTATTTGTGCATTCATTCCAGACTGATATTTGTGATATTGCTTTTGGCTTAATACTGAGAGACTTACTGTTTGAAGTGCAGTTACATGTGTAGCAGAAATGATTACATTGTTTGCTTTGAAGATGACAAGTCATTTTACCTGTCTCTGCAAAACTTACATTTCATTTTTTATTTGACACCATGGGAATCTTACCATGTTTCTTAACATTCTAGAAAGATTGCTACGAACTGGTTAAGGATCACCATGTACATTTTTGCATTTTCTGCATGTCTATGGTTCTTACTGTAATGTGAATAATCTACTCCACTTATAAGACATTAAGAAAATAAATGAGAGATTCGTTTTTCTTGTGTACATTTGTGTGTACAACCAGGTTTTTTTTTAAAACCTCACCTACCAAAAGCACTTGTAATATTCAAAGCATTTCTAACATTCAAAGGAAACAATTACGATATGCTCCCTGCAATTCTCAATACACGTGTTGAAAATGGGAAGTTGAGCTCCTTTCAGTGAAGTTGTCTTAAAACACACTCAGAGGTTTTTTCACATGTAAATTAGTTGTCAGGTTGGATTTCTTCACACAAAAAGGAGAAAAACGCTTTGTTGTGTCACAGCCCACTTTTGAAATTCCTGTCCTGTGGGAGATGAAAATATGACTTCACCTCGAAGCAGCATGTGGCGACATAAACTGTGGCAATGGATTTGGCTGGAAGTTATTAATGTCATGGCACATAAATATTGCATTATACACCACTCTGTCCATTAATCATCCATATTTAGACAGGTAGATTTCCTTGTTATTATGGAATATTGCAATTTGCTGGGTAATTTTTAGATTATAAAAATAAATCAAAGCAGTGGAGCATTGTCATTAGAGTTGCTGTTGGTTGCTGTGCTGTCCTTTATAGTGGTAGTCTTCTAGAAATTGCACTGGCAAACAATAATTTCAAATATGTGTTTTGAGTGAAGAAAAATCACGTGGGGCACACTGCATGTATTCTCTGACTTTTGTGTAGCATGGGTGCTCTTGAATATTCAGACATTACAAGTGTTACAAATTTACTGTTAAGTGCATGAAAATTTTAACATGTGCAGCTCTTGTTATAATGTCATGCTTATGTGCATGTTTGTATTGAACTTTGTTTTGCAACTTTTTCTTTTCTATTGTTCTTTTTTCATGTTAAATCCTGCATGCTCAAACTTCAATAATATCACAAATACCTTACAGTCTAACCAGACGGCAGCTCTGTATTCTTAAGACTGAACACTTTGTCCCTGCTATTGTTGAGTCTCAAAATGTTCTGGTTAGCTTGTTCATTATGATTATTCATGTGGGTCATGGTTAAAGAAAGCATATCCCTCGCTAGCATAGCACCATAAGAAAGAAGCATGATAAGAAGGAAGGAGAAAAGGAACTGACCATCTGGTTTGTATATAGAACATCTGTGATGATACTGTATAAAGAACCTGAGCTTTATTTGCATTTTCATTAGTTCTGTACTTGTTAGTGATCCTTATTTCATTGCTATGGTTACTGTTTCCTAGAAGCCTGCACACAATCGTTAGTCATGTAGATATATGGCAAAGTCTTCATCCAGCTGTTCAGCGGATTTGATTTTGAGTTGCATTTAGCTGAAGGTCGCTGGCGGGTCCCTTGACACCAGTTTATTGAATATCATTAGTAGGGGAAACTCAGTATATTACAGTCAGGTAAAAAAAAAGGTAATTGAAAGAGGCAAATTGCTCTTGGTATGACATGAGTTAACATTTACAGCAACAAAGCCTGGGAGCAACCCCAGTGTACACTTAAAGAAACATTATTGAGTTTATCTCACTCTAAACCTGTATTAAAATGCCCCCCACAGAGTAGTCTTTGTTCGGGCAATCATGTCATATCCGGGCTATTTAACTTTTAATTTGAAATAACACTGAAACCAAATATCAATTGCTCTAAAAGCCATTTTTTTTTGTTGGTTTGGCTTAAATGAGATCAAGACTCAAATGTAGACAGAGCTGTTTACTTTATGGAAAACAGCTCTGGGAAAGAAAATCGCATTGCTCAAATGGAATTGCCGGGCCTTGCAAGCTTCCAGGTGGTGTCCTGGGAGCGTTTTTTTGTGTTTTTTTATTTTATTTTTTATACCCAGTATGGCACATTCACACTCACATTAACTTGTTCAGTGTTTTGCCACGACTAAGCAATAAATCAATAATCTTGTGACAAATGCAGTTCATTTCAATAGATAAAGCTTGGTGAGGTGGCTCTAAATTTAAAACTGTGAAGTGCCTGTAAGAAAACAGGGTGATATTTATTTTTATAAATGCTTCCATAATCTCAATTCTTTATATGTTTATTATTTTTGGGTGCTTCCATGACCAGGGTAAACTCACTTGGTATTGCTTTGCCAACTTTAATTCACTCATTCATTATTAATGAGTAACACTATGCCATTCATTTACATTTCAAAGCACCTTTTGTTCTTAAGGTGTGTCTACCATATTTGGGGAATAAATGAAGTGGGAAAAGGAGGGAAAGAGAGACTAAAACAAATGCATTTGAGAGCGAGTTCAGTCATCTTCAAAGAAGAACAGCTGCCATATTCCTTAAGGCTGTTATGGTGCACTCCCTGTTCTCCCCTTCCTTGCTCTGTTGGCTCAGTATGTGTGTGTTCCTCTGGCTGGCCCTACTCAGGCTGCTCACAAGGGCCCGACCCGTCAGGTGAAACTTACTCATTTGGGATGTGGACATTAATGGTTATCAATAGTAGCACTTTGCTGAAGTCAGCCAGAATGACTGGGGAACTTGCCAGTACAACATTAATAGATAGAAACCGCTAGGATATAATATTCAATACAGAGGCCCTGACTGCTGGCTGTCCTCAAAGGTTGCCTGTCTGAAACTCTGCATTTACCCGAATGTTAGCAGTGCTGCTGGGACATCACAGAGAATTTTTACATCAGTTAAATAAATCATTGACGTGTTCAATTAAAAAGAAAATTTACTTTGTTTTCTGTCACATTATGGCAAAAGCTTATGAAATAATTGTCAATGTCCCAATTCTCAAAGGACAGTCACACCTTCACACAGTATTTAAGGTCTGATATTTGGAAAATTTTCAGCAATTAATTGTAATTTTAAATGATCAAAATGCACATTATGAAGTGACAGTGTGGCATGGTGGTCAAGTAACTCAGTTTGCGACTCATAAATGTGATTACGCCAAACACATGTCTCAAAAATGATAGATTATACTGTTTGTTAACGGCGATGCAAATTCATGGTGACTTATGTGGTCAGAATGATCTCGCTTTTACAAGTGCATCCCTATTTCACAGTACTCTGCAGGTGGTATTTGAAAGCATGACTCAAACGTACTCAGGCATTTTATATCAATTTCGCTTTCCCCATTCACAGGAATATTTATATTCTTATTTACAAGAATATACGCAGTGCGCCTGGATGCGATACCATTTCAGTCGCTGTTTTCAGAAGCAGACCGCTATTATTCAGTGAATTCGAAGTCTTCATGATTCAAGACTTTAGGGTTTAATTCAATGCAAGGCTCAGCAGATGACACAGTCGCCCCTACAGCAAAAACAAAAACATTTGGCGAACAGTATTTAAATGATACCGGCGTCTACTTTCTCAGAGGGCGTCTGAGATAAGATAAAGGCTCTGCGATATCAACATGGGGAAAGATTAAAAGGCAATCTATAGCACAGCCGTGTATATTTTACACCATTTGTCATCCTTCTTAATTATTCCAAAATGCCTGCTAACAATTGGATTCCTTTACTGTGAAAGGGTAGTTGAGAGTGATATATTGTTGCACTATGTATACCATCAGCCATATTTATTGGCCCCACTATAACCACAGACCAAAGTACTTATGCCTGAGTGAATGAGTAATCATTTTCTAATAACTACACATTGATAAAAAGCAAGCAGTAAATAATAAATTGGCTTGGATTATTACTGGGGCAGGCAGGTGATAAATGGGTGAAAATCAATGCGAGACGCCCACGGAGCATCATTACTGAACAACAGCAAAACTGTAAAAGCCCACTTCTAAAATTAGCATTGCCCATTTGACCATGTTCTCCATTATATCATGATGATCCAAAGATGTGGAAATATGAAAGACAGGGGGAAAGTGGAAAAAGAGCAAGAGAAAACTTTTAAAACAAATATTGTCTCGTAAAAACCAACAACACGTATGAGGATGCTCGGGGGTTGATCCATAATTTAGGCCTGATACGTACACGCAGAAGAAACAAACATTTTTTTCCTGTTCATGTCGGTTCAAATAAAGGCAGCCATTTCAACTCCTGGTCCTGCGAGAAATTCCTGGGGATAAACTCAGCCTGAACTGTTTCCACAAATATTATTTATCTGTTCCCCTGTGAACTGTGTCTGGCACCCACACCCCTTAATGTAACATGACTAATCTTCCAATCTGCCTTAATTGTTGTTTTGGCTATCCCTGCTACATAGGGAAGAGCACTCCAAACAAGCAACCAAAGAGACTGAATATTACCCATAAGCCTTCACATGCTTCCTACTCATGAGAAATGTCAGAATGACGTTTTTCTATTTGTGACCCCTGAACATACCCTCTTATTCAACAGTCCATCTACTCACCCTACAGGAAACCAGAATTGATGGCTTTACTGTAAGTTCACCTGCCAGAACTCACTGGGTTTCACCAAACCCCTTGATATATCCACATCCTTAGGTCAAGATCTATTCTGGGGGGTTGGGGGCTGACAGGCTCTTGTCCATTAAGGTCCTAAGGGTGTTCAAAGAATTTGTATGCCACAGGCTAGTTCCGGTGGGTTCCAGATAAATATGACTTGGTCAACAAGAAGGTGCAAGTATGTGGAAAATAGGAAACTTCCCCTTCAATTATTGGTCTCAACCTGTTTTCAATCATTTTCATTGATCTGTGATATAGTGATAAATTCACAAAATACCATCAGGTATAGCAAGTTCTCCTTAATTGGTCTATTAGGCATAGAATAAAATGATTTTTATTTGCATCGCAAAATTGTGCACATTTTATCAGCATTATTTAAAATTGTGGACACATGTAGTCTTCGTTCTCTACACCCACCATTGGAGAATATTCACAGCAAAGATCTGCAATGTGCAGATTTAAACAATCTTGAACTGCAGGTTTTGTTCGATGGCCTTTATTGCAAGTAGTGCTGAAAGCTAACGTGGTAGTTAATAGCATGGCTTATTTGTTACCTTAAGTGTACTTACTGATTAAAACAGATTTTTCTTAACCAAATTTACATTTAATCTCCCTAGCATGATATAAAGAAATAAATTTTGTTTGCCTGTCATTGGATTATTACGATCTCTGGCACACTTGTTACTCAAGGAAAATGAATGAAAACAGGTTGAGACCAATCATCAGTTTAAAGGGAAGTTTTCTGCTCCATCTTTTTTTTTTTTCAACTCACCAGCCGCCACTGCCCTTTGGCAGTAAAGGGATAAAATTGCTAGCTTGCACTTTAGAATAATTAAAATGGATGACAAACTGCTTGAAGTGCACAAGACCATGCTATATCGACCACTTTAATGTGTCAAATCTATCTGAAGAACATTACTGGAGGATGTTTCCTCCCAGAGCAAGGAGACAGCAAGAAAAAAGTGAAACAGACGGGTGTATTTCAATAAGCCTCTTATGCATAGTCCACCAATCAGCAAATCCCCTGCCCTTTGCCTTGACATAGGGATGTGTTGATTGGAACTAACGGTGACTACTGGACACAAGGTGCGATAATCCACTTTACCACATCATGGTTGTTGATTGATAGCAGGGAAGACTGTGGAGGAAGCAAATGAGATGAGCGTTTCAAAATGGTAATCTGTAAAAGCATGATCACTGCTTCAAAAAAACAAAAAACAAACAGATGGGTGTTTGTATCGTAAGGCAATCACCAGCAGGCACACAACACTTAGCTAATGCGTAGTTACAGATCTATGTTTCGAATAGAAATGCAATATATCATCCACCATCAAGGAAAGCATTCGATTCTAAGATTATTTTGATAAAACAACATTTTGAAAACCCCTCTGTACATTACCAGCTATGGAGTTATTCATCACTCTGAAACAGAAAAATGAACACTATGAAAAAAAACAAATGTGCAAATGTATGCTTTTTAATTATTCATTAGCTAATTTGTATGTTCCCAAGAAAATTAAGTCAAAATCCAAGACATGTTTGCATTAGTGTTCACATTAAAATATAACATTTATTTTGATTGGAGGAAATTTTTTTTTTCTTTATATACCTTTGGTACCTCCCCTTAAGTAACTTTGCTTTTGTTTACCAGGCAAAACTGGCAAGCTAATGCTAGAAATTCTTGCTAAGGTTTCAGAGCTAACATAACTAGCTCACAGCTGCAATGAGAGATGCCTGGATAGCCTAGGCTAGTTAATCTGTCCTGGTTCAAACCTTTTCTTGTCTAACAGGGTTTACAATCTTACTCTGTATGGCAGAGTATTCTGAGCACACTTTATTTTGTTTTGTAGGCTGAACATTCTTCCTATTCATTTCCTATTCACCTTTGTCTGTGCTTGCTTAGTTCCAGAGTCTCCCTTCCTTGTAAAAACATATTCATACTTTTAATCCAATCCTATTACTACACAGTACCCATGTTACATTTGGCTTATGCATGCATGGTATTGCACTGCTGTTTTGATGTGGTACTTTATACAGAGCTAAATATTACCTGAAAACTCTTTCATGTATCGGAAATATTACTGAGAGAAGCCACTGTTGTTACAGCAGCAGCCATGTATTCGGGGGAACACTGTCTTGTACAATAGGTGTATGGGCGGTAGAGATGGTGGTGGTAGCATCTCTTCTTCATGTTCTGTGGTATGCATTGTGACAAGCAATGTCATTCTTTGCAGTGTCTTTGTAGATTATGACATTCGTATTACCCTGCAAAATGTTACTTTGTGACATTTTGTTTGTGGTTGTTGTTGTTGTTTTGGCAATATAGGAAATCATCTTTTCCCCCAGTTTGACCCTCTTTCCCCCATTGCCAAACCACAAAGTGAAACTACGCCTAGAGCTACTGTATGTTGCAACAACAGTCAACGGCACCAAGCGTATTTGTTACAATGCATCGCACCTGATAGTGTCTGTGTGCACTTTATTACATACACAAAATGTTTTTAAATCTTGAAGAAGCACTAGCTTTGTTTTGTATTTTGAATATGTACTTGGTGGTTGCTTTATTACTGTACTTGTCATTAGTGTCATTCATGTCACTTTTCAAGTGATAGGTGAGTTTTTATTAAGAGTTTATTTGAGGCTTTCATGGTGCATAGCAGCGTCGGGCCAGCAAGGTTGCAGCTGCCTTCTGGTTCCACTCATGGAAAAAGGTTTTCACCTGGTGAAGTCATATACAAATCAGCATTAAATCCTTTCATAGAAACACCATTAAACACTTTCATTTAAGTGCTATTAAATGTTTATTTGGATGGGCAAGATTGGCCACATGCACAAAACATACAAATAAAATAATTAAAAAAAACCCCACAATACTCTGAAGACAGCTGAAGAAATTTTCACCCAGTAGCAGTATCTGTAGGAGACAGACTAAATGTATGGTACACCCTACATGGGTGTGAGTAAATATTTATGTTTGTTTATAAATGTCAGTGTGAAATCACATGGCCCTGTCTGATGGCCAAGATTGGAACTGATAAAGCAGATATTCAATCAGCATCTGTCACAGAGTTTTTATTCAATAAAAACACCATTTGCTTTCATTTTGGTAATGGCTTAACTGATCAGACAAGGAAAAAACATAACAGCTAAACTTACTTGTAATTCAAGTAGAGACAAATATTGAATTCAGGGCATATTATTGATAAATGCATGGACCATTTGTAATTGTTTTACTTTTTTTTCTCCAGACGGAAGCCTGCCAAAGACATTTCAATGCAGGGAAAACCCTGCACATTTCACAAAATGAGCAACCTTTGGATACTTCTAAACTCTTTCGTCCGGTCATACCACTCTACTTTAGTAAAATGGTAATGTGAACTGAAGTGGAACTACGAAAAGAATTTCATTAAATGAACACCAAATAATAGTTTAAAAGGAAAAATAAAGTAAAAATCAACATCATCCAAAATATGTTTCAAATTAGTGAGGCTCCATTTTTAGTTTGCTCAGCATTTCAGTGCATCATCGAATTAGACTGCTTGTAGATGGGCAGGTGCTCCGGTTTTTAATAAATAGCTTGGTTTAATGAAACCTTAATGAATATTTCATTTCCAAACTGTCTTTCAGTGCATAAACACATTTGCATTCACTGAGTTACTGGGGGCCAACTTCAGTTTTCTTTAATGTTTCCCGGCATCTTCTGCGATGCACTATATTGCTTCTCGGTGTCCCCTGTCAATCCCGCCTGTCCTCATTATTTTGTAACCTCAAAACATACGGTTTTGCCCTTGTGTTTTTCTCGGCTGAAGGCAGGACTAAGTGTTAAACCCTATAATCATCCACTCCCTACCAAATTCCCCAAAATGAAATGTATGTTGTACTCCTTCATTGATTACTTATTATATTAAAGACATAGGGCTTAAAATTAAAATGGATTCCTGAAGCAAGTATTTTGTAGGTTCCATTACTTTAGCCTTTTTACTGTTGTTAAAATGCTTATGATCTTGCCTTTTCATGTGCCTTTACTTGACTGAGGCATAGAAATTTACAGCAGAAGAATTTTATTGGAAATTAATGGGTACTCCAAATTGTATTTGTCCGTGAACTTATCATAGTGGCTTATCAGCGTAAATATAAATTTAAATGGCAGGTATAGCATAAGCCAAGCTTGAAAGGTGAGTAGCAGCAAAGGTGTGTGATAAGGCCTGTTTTCTGCTCGATGGTCTTCAAGGAGATAAAAGCAGAGCTGGTGACATTGTATTGTAACATTTTGCAGAATACTCATTGCTGTATATTTGTGTTTGTGCAAGAATGCAAAAGTATTGCAATGCACTTGGCAAACATTCTATTTAAATTGAAATACATTGCAATCCATTTCTTTTCCACGTGGGATCTGACTACATGTGTGGGCCTTCATAATTCTTTCATGGTTTTCTAATTTTGAGTGGAAGGTCTTTGTGTCTTCTCTCAGAAGACTTAAAGAATGTCTCAAGGACCATTTGTTTGTGTGTTTTCATCTGGTTCCTGAGAGTTCGGTTTTTTTGTTTGTTTTTTTTTTGGTTCACTTCACTGTGAATTCATGGTTCTTTTCTGCTGAGGAAAAAATATGGGTTAATATGTGCCTCCATCTTGAACATAGTAGTCTGGAATTTTTGGGTCACTGAAGTGGCTCGAATACTGCTTTGGTTTTTATAGTAGTTAGACTGCTGCTTACTTTATTGAACAACAATAATGCCATTAGATTTCATTCAATAATGTCATTTTCATCTGAAGAGGAGTGCATTTGTTAGGTATATAAGGATTATTATACTGTTACTTTAAAAAAACAAAATATAGCTTAATATGTATTGGCAATATTAATCGTTTAAACAAGTTCCATTTACCATATTCTCCATTATATCCTGATGATCCAAAAATGTGTAAATATAGAAAACAGTGAGAAAGTGGAAAAAAAATTCACTAAAAACTTTTAAAACTTCTTTATTATCCCATGAAAAAAACAATAACACATGAGGATGCTTGGGGGTTGATCCATAATTTAGGCCTCACAGACACGCAGAAGAAACAACCTTTTATTCTGTTTATGTTGGTTCAATAAAAAGGCAGCCATTTCAAAGTGAAAATAATGTCTGTTGAGCTCATGGTCCTGAGAAGAGTTTCCAGGGATAAACAGACAGAACTGTTCCCACAAAAAATGTGACAGATAAAAATAGAGATCCATCAATTATACTGCCACAATTCATTTTGTTTTCTGTTCTTACAGGACAACACTATGACTGTCATATTAAGTCATACCCTGAAATTTTTTAAAAATATTAAGCCATATTCATTTTGTTTTATTTTCTAAAGGGACAATAAAAGGACTGTTTATTTTGCTTCAATCTTAGAACAAAAATATAACATAAAAAAATAATATTTTAGCCATATTTTAGCATATCTATACACACATTTGAAATAATCCTACAATAACCACCTAATGTACTCTGTTAGCATCGGCACAAGGAAAATAATGTAATTCATCAGATATCAAAATCAAAGTCAGTTTTAACCGATTCCCTACCTAGAGATGAAGGATTTGTATAGTTTAAGTAGAGAACTTAGATCAATTCTAGTGTTTTAAATATTCAGTATATTTTATTTGTAAACTCTCATCTAAAACTTTTAACATTTTATATATATATATATATATATATATATATATGGTACAAGGTATGTTGTCGAACCGTTTGATACGTCCCCTACGGTTCGATCAGAGACTGTAAAAAATATGGACAAAGCTACTGTGACGTCACCCATTGCCTCTCCGTGGGTCTGTAAAACACGTTTTGAAGCTCAATGGCGGGCGCGGCCATGTTCTCGATTTGGAGCCAAAACCATAGAGTTAAGCGGTCTTGTGATTTTTACAATGTGATTGACAGTCCGGTGCGGAAAAGCCCATCAACCTGAACGAACTTGAGGCTAGCTGACTGTCTGCCGTTATGTTTTAAAATATATGATCAAATGTTTACGGAGTTTAATTTCCATCCGTGACTGTACTGTGTCATGTAATCACGTTATATGTATGACATTAATAATACAATTATGTTCAGTTATCTTCAATTTATGTTTCTCGGCAAAACGAATATGTTTAGCTAGCATATCAGCTTGCCAGTGAGCTAGGTAAGCTATCCGTGGTTAGCTCACGCATTAGCAATATAAACTACAGGGGAAGAACATCGACTGCACTGGTCAGTCAATCAGAGATGTGTAGACTACTGCCGGTGATTTGACTAGGCTCATTTTCATATAACTGTCTGGTAGACCTGCTGTTAACCAAGCAAGTTATCGTCGTAGGTTTTCGCCACATGAGCCATTAACTGCTACTACTCCATCGCCGTTTGTGGTGTTTACTTGCTGGGTGACGCTAGCTGACCGATCGTTCGCAAGTCACTTTTTACCGAATAGAAATTAACACTGTCAGCGGTGATTAACAAATCTACCAAGTATTTTAATAACTGATCTACAGGCGTGTAGAGCAAGTTTTCCACCTGTTGCATGAAGACAAAAATAATGTACATTGAATTTCTAATTATTATTATTTTCTTGCTAGCTTCTAGCTTTGTCACATTCATGCAGCATAGCCCAGGTAGACATTTACGGAATGTACACGACTGACAAGCCGTCAAACACGTTTGACAGATGGAATATTTGCCGGTTAGGGTTAGCTAGCTAGTCAAATGGCTTGGTAGCCGAAGTTGCGAACTGTTTTAGCATAGGCTACTGGACTACCACATATAGCAAATAAGCGTTAGCTGATTACGCTTTCTGCCAACTAATTATTTGGTTAAGTGGGCTAAAGGAAATAGTAAAAATGACTCGGCTACCGCAAAACTTCAGAGGAGGATTATTTTATGGTCGTCTAGTGCAGCTGTAAATAGCACACGCTATAATGAAACCACTACAAAATGGGATGCCTGTATTTTCTGACTTCGCACAGGTGGACCGTGGTCGGAGCCGCAATGTCAAGGCCAAGAGACGCCACCTCCCACCCCAGTGACCACAGATTGTAGCCCCTACTGTAGCTCAGTCCTCCGCAGTAATCCGGAAGTGACGCAAGCTGTACCTCATTGGTCCAGAACAAATATTGGCACTGTGCCCAAATGACGCAATAAATCATGAAATCGACCCATGGACAGTCATAAGACGAATAAAATACACCTATTATGACTATTTGTTCTTGTGAGAAAAAATTATTGACTTTGTATTTCGATCGCACTTACATGGAAACCGGATATGAAAACACCTATACTGGAGCCATCCGTAGTGGCGCTAGTGAGCAACCAGGAACTACAACACCAGGAAATGAGCTTCAAAAACGAAGTCTGGTTTTGGCCGCTTGGGTTCGATGCACACACGTGAACCGCGGTATTACGAAATGCCTGTCATTTTCCTATAATATCCAAAACTTGCTTATTGCGCTGCAGACTACACACACGTTGTACATTCAGATCCACAGCACATCTCTGGAGCCTATCAGAATTTCCCTGGCGCCTATCAGTGCACGAAACCGTCCAGACCAAGCGGCCAAAACCAGACTTCGTTTTTGAAGCTCATTTCCTGGTGTTGTAGTTCCTGGTTGCTCACTAGCGCCACTACGGATGGCTCCAGTATAGGTGTTTTCATATCCGGTTTCCATGTAAGTCTACGGTACAAATGCAATAAAAATACAAAGCCACTAATTTTTTCTCACAAGAACAAATAGTCATAATAGGTGTATTTTATTCGTCTTATGACTGTCCATGGGTCTATTTTATGATTTATTGCATCATTTGGGCACAGGGCCAATATTTGTTCTGGACCAATGAGGTACAGCTTGCGTCACTTCCGGATTACTTCGGAGGACTATGCTACAGTAGGGGCCACAGTCTATGGTCACTGGGGTGGGCGGTGGCGCTTCTTGGCCTTGCCATTGCGGCTCCGGCTACGGTCCGCCTGTGCTAAGTCTGAAAATGCAGGCATCCCATTTCGTGGTGATTTCATTATGGCGTGTGCTATTTACAGCTGCACTAGACGACCATAAAATAATCCTCCTCTTAAGTTTTTCGGTAGCCGAGTCATTTTTACTATTTCCTTTAGCCTACTTAACCAAATAATTACTCGGCAGAAAGCGTAATCAGCCTGCTATATTTGGTAAACCAGCAGTAGCCTGTGCTAAAACAGTTCGCAACTTCGGCTACCAAGCCGTTTGACTAGCTAGCTAACCTTAACCGGCAAACATTCAATCTGTCAAACGTGTTTGGCGGCTTGCCAGTCGTGTACATTCCGTAAATGTCTACCTGGGCCATGCTTCAAGCATGTGACAAAGCTACTATAATCCCGATTTTGGGATAAACACTTTTTCAGTTTCACGAAGCGAATTAAGAGTCTCAAGGTTCATTTGCTGAAATCACACACACAGAATTTAACGAAATTAACCATCTTGGCATTTAGAAAGGAATATGTTTTTAGCATTTAAGAGACCGACAAGCTAGGCATTTAAGACAGTGGTTCTCAGAATCGGTTCTGGGGGCTCCTTGCGTATATTGGCTTTTCTCCATTGGTTTTGATGATTTACAAGAAAAAAACGATAGCCTAATAATAATTAGAAATTCAACGTAGGCTACATTATTTTTGTCTTCATGCACCAGGTGGAAAACTTGCTGTACAAAGTGCGTTGTCATATTTACACGCCTGCAGATCAGTTATTAAAATACTTGGTAGATTTGTTAATAACCGCTGACAGTGTTAATTTTTATTCGGTAGAAAGTGATTTGCGAACGATCGGTCAGCTAGCGTCACCCAGCAAGTGAACACCACAAACGGCGATGGAGTAGCTAGTAGTAGCAGTTACTGGCTCATTAACTGACTGGCGAAAACCTACGACGATAACTTGCTCGGTTAACAGCAGATCTACCAGACAGTTATACGAAAATTAGCCTAGTCAAATCACCAGTAGCCTACACATCTCCGATTGATTGACCATCAGTGTAGTCAATGTTCTTCCCCTGTGGTTCATATTGCTAATGCGTGAGCTAACCACGGATAGCCTACCTAGCTCACTGGCAAGCTGATATGCTAGTTAAGCATATTCGTTTTGCTGAGAAACATGAATTGAAGATAACTGAACATAGCCTAATTGTATTTTTAATGTCATACATATAACGTGATTACATGACAGTACAGTCACGGATGGAAATTAAACTCCGTAAACATCTGATAATATATTTTAAAACATAACGGCAGACAGTCAGCTAGCCTCGTTCAGGTTGATGGGCTTTTCCGCACCGGACTGTCAATCAAATTGTAAAAATCACAGAGCGGCTTTTAAACTCTGTGGTTTTGGCTCCAACTCCAAAATGGCCGCGCCCGCCATTGAGCTTCAAAACGTATTTTCGGAGACCCACGGAGAGTCAATGGGTGACGTCACAGTAGCTTTGTCCATATTTTTTACAGTCTCTGGTCCAGACCCACGGCGAAACTTGGCAAACTATATTTTTGGTTGATTTTACGCGCTCATATATGGCAGTTGGTTGAAAATAGACACTTCATGCTACAATCATGATAACGGCAATAACTGTGCTGTGGATTTTAGGTAGCAAACAACAAGGCTGAATCCTTCTGACGTAATTTACATAGAAACAATACGCTCGGATCGCCTGGTTTCACTCACTGTGGCCAAGCGGAATCGATAACGTTTCAGAAAATATATAACGTTAAAAGATTTAATTCAATCTTCTACTGGGAGTTTTGCCATTTATTGAGGGTGTGACTATTCGGTGGTTACTGACTCGGGATTCCGTCATGTGATTAAAAAAATTGAACCCTGTTACAGTGTCCCCTCCCGCACACATTTCAGCAGCAAAGTAATTCCCGAACTCTACGAAACATCCCAGAGAGAAATTGAATTGACACAGTCACCCTATCTAGTACCCTGTTTATTTAAAATAGAGAAGGCAAAGCACCTACAGGTTGTCAAAGCTAAGACAGAAGAACCTCAAAATACAGGAATAGGTAGCTCACTTGATGTTGCACTACATTATTTTTACATTTAATATTGCCTATACAAGTACGTACCCCAGTGCTTCCTAACTAACGTTGCATCTCCGGGTAGCAAAACCATTTAACTTTGGGCATCTAAATTACATTGAAACACACTAATACTTAGTTTAGCCGTAGCCTACATTTTATGTTCTACCGGAGAGAAATGTGCCCCTTAATTGATTACCGTTAACTGCTTGTTAGCTAGCTAGCATGTTAAGCTAAATTAGCATTAGCTAGTATCTACCAGTTTCAATGACACATATCAATCGCGCCACGCCCTACTTGACGTTATCACATAATTTTACTTAATGATTAACTGCCTGTATAAGTAAATGTATTTGGTTCTTACCTTTTTTAATATTATATTTCAGACACTAGGTTTTCTCCACTGTCACCGTGAGTTCAAGAAAAAGAGCGCATTAAAAGCGGATGTGTAATTAACTCAGTCAGGAGTGTATGCACTCAACTTGCTTAAAGAGCACCGCCCCCAGATCTATTTCAGCACTGCAAGTGCTCAAAAAACACCCAAATCAACACCCATTAACTCAAAATAATTTTCACTGGAAAATGAACACCAATTCACACTACCGATTTTGCTGTCTATATATAGGAGTCCCAAGGAAAAACAGATGGCACACTTCATTCAGAAATAATCTATTTTGCCTATAACATTAAACTATTAAAGACCAGAAAAACTTGCTGATGTTAAAAACAAAAGTGATGGATTGAGAAGAGGGGAGAACACTGGGCCCCGACACTCCCAATGTGGCCTCTTAGCCTACTAATACCTTAAAATGTAAAATATCCTAATCGAGGGATGATCCTTTTTTCATCAATTTTCATCAAATGGAAAGCCTCAGCAACATATAAAAGTGAAAATCTCAACTTATAAAGCACAGATCACTAATGAGGTATTACTGAAATATTAGGAAAACAATGTCCGTAACAAAGGAAAACGTGATGGTGTCTAGGGGGAAATATTTAAGCTATATTGCATTTGCATGTGTTGCTTAGTTTTTTTTAAAGTTTGTCTGCATGCATATTCTATCTGTCAAAATAATGTTATTTCCCTATTCTGCCTGACCCTGTCTGTTTGTGGTATGTAGTGCACCTGCTCTGTAATGTTTGTGTTTTCTTATAATTATGGGCTTAAAATATAGACACGAGTAATGTAGTGTGGGTATCCAACATGGATTAAACTAACACTGTTATATAAATGTGTATATATTAATTGCTAAATGTGAAAACCTTTATAAATTTCATTTGTAACTGTCTTGAAAAAAAAGGATCAATAACCATCCCATAAAATATAAACCTACGAAAAAGCTTCTTAAAAAATAGCTTGGTTAAGTGGTAAACTGATTTTACTAAAACAGAACTGGAGCCTTTTTTACTGTGCAGTTGAACTTGGACCTATAAGTGTAGATTTTTCTATGTATGCCTTTCGATATAAGATAAAAGTCTTGCAGTTGCCATGGCAATTTTGGTGAAGAATTTAGGTCTTCATTAAATCTTTATTTGCCCTTAGCTTTGCTTTAGAAATAAATGAAGTTGTCATTTTGCCAATACATGTTTTCTTTTTATTAATCTAGATGAGCACTTAACTTCATAAATTGTGTTTCCCAGGGTATTGATTGGGCTTGAAAAAGAAGCCAACAGATTTTTACAATCCTTAAATATATACTCCTGAAATTAAGCAATTAATATGAGGTTAACCCCTTTGTGCACAAACCAAATCTGGCCAATCCTTGCCCATTTAGGGGGTACCCAATTTAAAGCTACTAATGAAACTAGAACACAGAGTTTCTGTTTTCAACTCATAGTTTAGTGGCAGGAGCAATGAATGTCTAAGTTGAGCAATCTAGGCACGCTGGCGTGCCGACCACTTGGGCGATTGCACAATATGGTTAAAGTGCAGAATGTCAGCTTTAATGTGAGGGTATTTACATCAATATCAAGTGATCCTTGCAGGAATTACAGCCTTTTTTAAATATGTTATTTTTATTTTAAAGGTCCGAAGGTAATTGGAAAAGATACTCTGAAATAAAGTCATATTTTTACTCCCTTTGCATTCAGTGACTGCCTGAGGTCTGCGACTCATAGACATCATCAGACATTGAGTATCCTCCCTGTGGTGCTCTGCCAGGCCTATACTGAAGCTATTTCCAGTTGCTGTTTATTTCTTGGGTGTATTAGCTTCAGTCTTCAGCAAATGAAACACATGTTCAGTTGTATTCAGGACGAATGATACACTTGACCAGTCAGGAACGTTCAAATTTTTGGCCTTGGTTGCTTTAGCAGTTTTTTTGAGGCAGAGGTGTGCTGTGGCAGTTTCAACCATTTCAAATATTTCCTAGCTCTCAGAGTGCGGGGACTAGTCACAGAACTGTATAAGAAATAGAAAGGAAAAAAGGTAAAAGTTATGGTGAGCCATGTAGCCTCATGTTAATAACTAAATAGCTAGTCATTTTTCCTGCTTTTGTACTTCTGGTGTGGTAACACGCTGTGTTCGCAGGTGTGTACAACAGAAAACTAATAATTTTCTGTATTGTCAGAACACAGTCATATTGCCTGTCTCTGCCATTATCATGTACAGGTTTGTGGGGTCAAAATATTTCTATTTACATAATCAAAACAAGTTTCCCTGGTGAAACAATGGGTTACCAGCAAAATGTGCATCCCAGTTAAAATTGAAACTGAAGTAAGCTCTGAGGACATTTCAATATAGCATTCGATTGACTGATTAGGTACGTTTTACGAATCAATTTGTCTACAAGATCATAGTTAATCTGCCAATAACCTATAGTATATTCTGGATATTCTATACCTGTAAAATAGGCTACCTTTTTACCATGGACATTATGGATGTGTTACAGCTAGAGCCACCAGTTTGTCTCCCCATGTTTTCTCATATGGTACTTTAGTCCTCCACCAGATAGAGACCACGATAGGCTCTTTGTCAAGCCCCTTCTCAAACAATTATCCCATTTGCACCACCTTAGAAATCAAAGTTGATAAAGTAACAGCCGCTTTCTTAAGCACAAACAATGATTGACAGCGATATTTATAAGTGACATTTGCTTATTAAATTAAATTAAATTCAGTAAGAATACTTACCTCTGTGGACATGCTGCAATATTTTTTAAATGCTGTACAGGGGCACATTAGGTTTTGTGATTAAAAATGACAGTAGTTACATTACATTTAACTTGCACAAAAGAAAGTTAAATGAAAAAAATATTCATGATTCAACTAATTAACTGATCATGGTCTGCAATCAAGACTTTAAGTAGAATGAAATGTTTTAGTGCTGGGTTCAAACAAAAACCTGCAGCAACACTGGCTCTTTTGAGATAACATCTGGCACCCCTGCTTTAGATGGATGCATTCATCTTTTTACTGCAGAGATACTCAGTCCTGGTCCTGGAGAGCCCCAGAGTCTGCTGGTTTTTGTTTTTTTCCTTAAGTCCAGTGACTGATTCAAACCCAAGTGACCAGAGTTAACTGTGTAACCAACTGCTCCATCGATGTCCACTTTCCTTCCTGATTCTCACCACATTAGATAAACTAATTGTTTTTATAAATATCTCAATTAGAAACTCAGTTGTATGATTAGCCACTTGACTGTGCTGTTGGAGTGCCTATGGTGATCTCTGGAGGATATCCATTGAAATACAAGTTTAAATCTCTTCAAGTCACATGACAGAGATAAACTGGTGGCTCTAGTGATAGCCTATGTTAAAATGTTATAATTATAATTCCTAAATCACATTTGTACTGGTTTTTCTTTCTAGAAACATGTTAAATTTCTTAAAGCTTGTTTTTAAATTCAGAATTTCCTTTTTTGCATGTTCCTCAGAGTTTTGCCTTTTACCTTTCCCAAAAGCTATGGAAATGCATAGCCTACATGCAATTATTTTATTTTTTTCAATATAGCTTTTGTTTTTCTTTTCTTTTTTTAAATTGACAAAATTACAGTTGTGAATGCATGAAAAAGCAAACAGAAAGATTTTAGTTTTTATGTGAGTAAGGTTCAGCATTCACTTATCGAATTTTGAAATGGAGACCCATGGGCTATCGAATGTCTCTGGTATGGGATCATTGGCTTGCTGTAAGGTGCACTGTCTGAATTTAAGGAATTCAGCTAGATCTGAGCAGATATTTCTTTCCATTTCAGAATTCACCCTGCTGCCATCTGCAGTCACATTATCAATGAATGCAAGTGAACCAGTTCCAGTGGCAGTAATACATGCCCAAGCCATTACACTACCCCCACCATGTTTCACAGATGAGGGAGGTTCTTTGGATCATGAGCAGTTCCTTTCTTTCTGCACACTTTCCTCATTCCATCATTTTGATACAGGTTAATACTCTTCTCATCTGTTTGTGTGACTTTGACTTACGAAAAGACGAGACAAAAACTGCAGTTTTTCAATTAGTTTTTAGCAAACTCTAACCTGGCCATTCTGTTCTGGTGGCTTACCAGTGGTTTGAGGCTTGAGGCTTACTTGTGGTGAACCCTCTGATGTTGTGCTGGTGTTGTTACGTTCAGAGTAAGGACCCACACGCAGACCAGGGAAATCCAAGAAAACGTCGTCTTTAATCAGTGCGAAGTTCGTAGCCAGGTGATCAGAGAGAGTGCGGTACAGAATCGAGTTTCCAAAAGAAAAGTAAAAAGACAGGCAAAAAGTCAAAAACCAGGAGATCAGAAATAGCGAAGGTACAAAGGGGCAGGCAAAAGAGAAGTCAAAGAAAAGCGAAGGTCGAACAAGATCAAACAAAACCAAAAGGGGCAGGCAAACTCGAAGTCGGGCAAAGGGGTGTCGCAAGAATCTCAATAAACAAAGGCTTACAAATAATCGGCACAATGAATATGATCAACGTTCTGACAAGAAACAAGTGGAAAAGACTGACATTTATACACTGGGGAAGATAACAATCAAGGAGGGGTTAAGTGAGTGAGGGAGGAGTAACAAACAACATCCAGGTGAAGAACATTAGGAAAACTAATTCAATGACAGGGGACTGACAAAACGCGGACTGGAATCACATAGACAACAATGATAATAGACGGCCTGGGTGAAGCAGGTAAAACACGTGCAGAGAGAGAGAGGTGCAGTCAGAGCAAGAGACAGGTGCAGGCAATTGCAGAACTCAGCGTTAGAGCAGGCTAGAAAGAAAAGGGGCGGAGCTACAGCGCAGCATGGAAAAGGGGAGACTGGTTAATGTATTAGTATAGTGATCTAAACTATCAAAAACCCAAAACTAGTGTGTGTTAGTCCATTAGTAATATTCACATGTTAGTATATTAGTGAGGTTAGTACTTTACAATCTATAAGTTAGTAGGGATTAGTAGAAATTAGTAAAACTAGAAATCAGCAGGAAGAAAGTAAAGCGAGACTGGAAAGAAGGGGGGAAACCACGAAAACCCGGAACCACCCGAATAGTGAAATCACACAAGTACAGGGGAGTGAAGCAGCTCAGGGAACACAGACACAGAGACAGTACTGGGGAGACAAGTGACCGGAAATACAGACTACAACAGGTGTCTTCTCTACAGTACTTTGATTTTGATACAGGTTTTTGGTCTGTTTGACAGTTGAAAAGGGGTTTTTCTTCACAATTATTCTTCGATCATGCATTACAGAGGCCTTTCATGTCCTACCAGGTCGTCTGAAATGGCTTAGCTCGCCTGTGCATTCTTGTTTCCTAGCAGTGTATCAAACAGGATTTTGAGACACCCAATGTCTGGACTATGTCTGTGATTGATTTGTTCTGATTTTTCAGCTTTACTGCCATTGACACTTATTTGGTCGTCTTGTTGAGAGACAACAGCAGACTTCTAATAGCTTTCTTGTGCATGAACTAATGATACAAAGATACACAGCTGGCCAAAAAACAGATGAGCAGCCAATTTTCCAATTCCTTTTGCTTCTTTAAAATGGTGGAATGTGTATGAAAGCTGTCATAATTCCAACACAGATCACCAGATACTGATGTAAATACCTTAAAATTAAAGCTGTCAGTCTGCACTTTTCATATTCATTGTTTTATTTAAAACATCATTTTAACATCACTGGTTTTGCATGTTTGGGGCAAACTATTTGCTCTCAATGAATATGGCCAAATGTAAAGGTATCCCTAATGTAGCTAATGCACTGGACATGCTAAGAGCTGAAACTCTGAATCTGTCAGTGAAGTATGTGGACAATTTGTCTTCCTGAGATCCACTTTAAAATGTATGCCTTTAATGAATTTATTACTAGCCTGTGAATATAATCGTTTGTTGCATCAATTGCATAATACTTAATAATACATAAGCTTAGAGGTTATGCACCAAAAGTGTTTGTCCCAATAGTTACTTTACATCATAGTAAAGTAATAAAATAAAGTACAAGATTAAAGACTATTGCATGTAGTTTTTTCAACTGCTTTCTGAAATATACATTAAAGCTGAGTAGTAAATATCTTTGCATGACAGAGAGGCAATGGTCCCTTATGTCTTGTGCATTTCAAATAAATATTGGCCTACAAAGATGAGATTGTGAAAAGAAAGAAAAATGGAATTCCCAGTAATAATTGGAACTCTTTCAGACATGAAGATATCCAGCAATATTGACTGGGGGGGGGGGGGGGGGGGGGACTGTATCTTTAATAAATCCCCCATGTTGTCAATTGAAAGGCAAATGTCTTGCAGTTACTGAATTTAGCTAAAAATACTAGACAGAAATATAAAGGAATGTACAGAAATTCTTTCTATTGAATGTCATAAATTTTTCTAAAATGACCCTCTACAAAACAATGACTGCCTATTAAACCAGGTTCTTCAGGTGGAAGAGGCGGTATTATTAAAACTGTAGTTGTTCGGGAGTATGGATTGTTACTGGAAAGTTGCGGTTACAGATCCTAGGTGCGGGTGAGCCGTTTTGCCCTGGGGCAAGGTATGAGGCCAGAGTTAATTTAGTAAATACCCAGCAGTAGATATTAATTTAGTAAATACCCAGCAGTAGAAATCAATTCAATGTACTGTAAACTGAATGAGTCAACATGGACGAAAGGGTCTGTGAAGCAAATCAGTTATTGTCAAGCTGAAACCCACTCCACTGTACAATGACGTGCTGGTGTGGTGAATCACATGGGGTGGCAGGTGGGATGGAGCAGAGGTGGGTTTGGAGGGGGGGGGGGGATTACAGAGACCGAAAACTGAGATGAGAAGTATCCATCAAAATCTTGCCCTTAGACTCTCAAACCCATTAGGCTTATTTCTCAAAGTTATGTCCGAAAGAGTCTTACATTGACTGCATCGATTCTCCTTCTCTTTCTTATGAAAGATGAAAAACTGTAGATGGAAAGCTATAAATAAGGGGCAGTTTATATAGTTGTAACCTATATGTGGCCACCTTCCTCCCTTCAACACTAAAACAGTCTACTCATAGGCAGCTGCACGGTTTGCAGCGGGTCAAATTTCTCTGCTCTTGCTCTTAAAGATCGATTTCAGTTGATTTACAGTAGGAGCCAAAATATGAAGGTAGGAGGTTTGCCCAGGAAAAAGAGTCCATTAAAAAAAACATGACCGTATCCAAATTATATAAAAATATATCACTAATTTTAAGAGCTGTTTGACATTTGCTTTTCATATAAGCGAGGCTATCTGCGTGATTACTTTTGAAAGAGACCATTCAGCTTCTCACGATGCAGTCTGCCCTCGTGTGCACACATACCGGGGCTGGAGATACACTTAACCTCAACCTATGTGAATACACCCAGCTAACACAGAGCATTTCATGAATATTCAGGAACATTCCGTTAAGATTTTCATCTGCTTATGAGACAAGGTTATGATGAGAATGTTCCCCAAAAGGTCTTATAACATATTTATTGTTACATGAAAGTTCTATCACAGAAAAAAATTCCAGACATTTTGCAGATAGAAGCACAGGTAACATTTCTTAATGATAATCATCCAAAGATGAAATCTTTGATGTCATTCAAGACACTGGCTTTGTACATCTGGACACCTAATCATCCTACCTTGATCAGATCTAAAACCATCCCGTAGCTTTGCTTGCCCAGGATGAGTCCCTCCATATCATCACAGCAAATGAGAACTGAGTTTTCAGTCAACCCACCTGGTGAAATAACGAAATATGGGACAAAATGTGGGTGTATACCCCACATTTTAATTACACATGCAGTTAATAAGTTAATTAAATGGGTACAGTGAATGTGCTAAAAATCCTAAAAGCTCTCACTGAGTGAGAGACGCAAATTCATGTATCACGGTTATCCCTATGCAAATGCACACCTCGGTAAATCACCAGGATGTAATGGTCATGTGCTGACAATGTGATCCGTGGACTGGAACTCCCCCTCTGCCTCCACTCCAGCCTCACAGAATGATGTAGAGCTGTGTCATGCATATTTAACAGAGCAGTAATGGCCGTTCTCGTCCTGGTCATAGCCCTGACTGGAGCTATGACCAAAATCCCATTTATGGCCTTGGGAGGGTCACTGATGGGAGGGGATCTCTCAGCCCATTCAAATGAGAGTGGCAGGCGTGCCATCAAAATCACTCAGTTATTAACCTTTTCGAATGATGCGAAGCCATCTGAGATTGAGTTATTTCAGCTAATTGCTCGTCTGTTAAATGGGGTTGTGATTGTGCTTAAATTACCGCTGAGCCAGTCTGAGCTGTTTACTCCAAGGCGTGGTGTGGACAGAAGCGAAATGAAAGAGGACACCAACTTCTGGACTTAGCAGTTGGGCTGGGCAGAGAAAATGGGAGAGATGTCCCCAAATGTTGCTGTGATGGATCTCTGTCTCCTCATTTCCCTCTTCATAGTGTAATTATGAGAGCGCCGGTAGACTATCCATCCAGACTGAATTCATTAAGGCATCACACCCACCATCTGCTGGATAATTCCCATCATTTAACAGAGTCTTTCTCATTTGTGATGGGGAGATTAATTACCAATGAGCTGTATTAAATAAAAAGAGAAATCATGCCTGCGAGGGGGTGACAGGGTTAATCAGCGTTCTTCTGGCTGAATTCTAAACCACTGGTTCAAGGAGCCGTTGTCTTTGAGGTCTTACCGGGTCCTGTTTGGTTGTGGGTGGGCATGGAGAGCAGGGGGCAGGGTGAGAAGGATGGAAGTGTCCTATGGTTGAAATTACGGTAGTCCAAAATCTTATAAAGTAATAGGTGTAATGGATGAGGAAGGTGTTTTCCTGCCTATATTCGGAAATGGGCTTGTTTCTTTTGATAGCCAGGAGTGCAGGTGGGGAAAGGGTTCTTCTGATGTAGGTCAGCACCCAGAAAGAGGTAGACGGAAGAGTGCGATGTAAAGTTTTTTTTGCCAAGTGCTAAATTGCTATATAATGTGAGTTGAGTCTGCGCAGTGAGTCACAAAGAGACAAACTTCCAGCCAAATACTGCTTTCCTTAGCATAAAAGGCCAGCTGGAGCTTTCCGTCTAATTATTTATGCCTCTCATTAAAATGATTCTGTTAACTTGAACCATTTTGCAATTTTAAATCACAAAAGAAGTTAAAATTAAGGCTTCAGATGAAACTTATTCTGAGTCAGAGGGTGATTCAACCCACTGCACAGCCTGAAGAAACAGTGAATGTAAATATATAAATAAAATGTTTAAGGCAGCATTGCCTTTTCATTAAAATGACCGTAAGCTAATAGACACATTATCAATGAGACAGACATGTGTTTTGTATGTGTGCCTTTGTCTTTGTGTTTGAGAGCATGTGTGTATGTGTGTGTGTGTGTGTGTGTGTGTGTGTGTGTGTGCAACCTGATGTAGTCCAATGGATGCTTCTATCCGAATGCAATTCCTGCAACTCTCTCCTTCTTCGGTGTTAGGTTTTTCATCCCTGTCAAGAATTATCCCACTGAAATCCCGACAAGAGAAGACAAAATAAATTAAATGTGGAAGGACAGAGCCAATGATCCTTTTAATACAGACTCAGACACTCATTTCCAAACTGCTTCATCACCATCCACTGGCGGGCGATGATCACAGATCATTATTTTAACAACCAAGAATTTAAGAGCTGATCAGCCAGTGAGCTTGCTTGAATTTTCGTATTTAGTGAATTTTAGTGAACCATTCTAGTATTTGGATCAAACTGTGGTGCTTGAAAGCGTGGGCATTTGGAAGATTCAGGGCAGGCGATGCCATTTGTTTCAATTATTCCTCTGTGAAAACAAATTAAATTGCATGTCCTTTTCACATTGTTGAGATCCATACACTTGAGGCCATGCAAATACCAAGCTGATTTACATATCATGCCTACTCAGTGAACTGCAGCTTTTATGAATGTTTCAGGTTTTGTAAAAAAAAAAGAAAACTCCTGTTTTTACAACTGGCATGTATGTATTGCTTATGTAATGCAAAGAGGACAAATTGGTATCGGCTTAAAATCAAGCGTTTTAAAATAGGAGGCTATAATACTTTTCTGCTGAAATCACTTGGGGGAGAAAAAAATGAAGGCATGCTTAAATGCTTTCGTTTAAATTCAAATAGCTTCGGGGAACAGGCAAATGCTGACTAAGTAATGAAAATGTGTGTACGTTTCAGTGATCTTAAGTTATGTTGATATATAAACAAGGCCAAAAAACCGCAAAGCATAATATGAGCCTGTCAGAATCTTGCCTGCCTTGCATTAGCTTAGGAAAAACAATGCAATAACAGGCTTACTTTTACAAAAAAATAATAGGTATATTGACAGGTCATATATATCACTCATACAATCCGTCCGGCTTCATGGATTCAGATTAGAAGGAATTCTGTTAAACACAAAATAAATTTACAGGGTAGAAGGCTAAAGCAACACTTGAATTTGCAAAACTGTCTCTCAGTGTTTACATATGCCGTGGCTGACTGCATTGCACCATTACGGTGTATTTTGACGGATTGAGTAAGATTTCGGTTGAGCGAGATTTCGATTTTAACCACGGTGCAGGTTCCATATTCTGGGTAGGAAACATTTTAACACTGAGAAATCCAGAGCTCATGAGAGGCTCATCCTTACGATGCTTACCACGAGTGCAGGTTTGTGAACCACAAGCTTGTGCCTTTTCTATGTCATTAGCTGACTGCCTGGGTGTCTGTATTAGCTGATTATGACCGGAAGCTTGCATTAATTAGCTATGACCGGGAGTCTGCATTAATTAGCTATGACCGGGAGTCTGCATTAATTAGCAATGGCCAGGGGTCTGCATTAGCTCTACAGTACCAGAGTCTACAGTAACCACCTGTGACCATGGTTTTACAGAGCTGAGACACAATGTGCTTTGCATCACCAGGGGCAAGGTGGGCTGAAGTCAGCAAGAGCCAGATGTTTATCACTCCTCCTAACTTTAAACCCTGGCACCCTGCTACCAGTCAATGAGAGATAAACCTGAGTTTCGCTAACATGTCTGTAGTACTGTGTGGCTGGTGGAGTAGAAAAAAGTCACTGGCTCATGTATAAGTGCTTCAGAAGCGTACATTGGGATTCAAAAGCAAAAACAGAGATTCCAAATTTGGAAGAACATATTGAAAAAATGTATCTGCATTTCCTAATGGGTAAAGCAAAGCAATAAACACAGCTGTATAAATGGATAATGTAAAAGGTGTTCCCTTCTGTTATGTAAAAATGTTATGACTTTGTGCAATACCTTTGCACTTTAATAGGTGTTGTATACTGTAAGTATAAGGCCTTATTCATGTAGCTTATTTATAGCAAGCCTTCTGCCTACTTTGTGTGAAAAAGGGTTTTCTAATACTCCTCATGGGGTGGTCTGAGCCTTGACTCGCTTGCAATAAAGCATTCCTGTGGGGTCACTACTATACATACAGTAGCGTGTCAAAGCTACTTTATCATATGGTCTCAGACAAGCTCCTCAGAATATCTGCCTGAACAGTCACCCCTGAGAGAAAGAATGGAGATGTGTAACTTATTTTATTTATCTCTCAGACCACAACCTTCAGAAAGGTTGGCCAACTCTGTCTGTTCATGTTACCACTGACAGAAAGCTATTAAGTAAAGTATTTCTTCACATGATTCTAGCATTGTGCTTGCAGTGAGTAAGACTACGGTTCTACTTTGTCACTGGTTGCAAAACTAAATTAAAACAACTACGCCAAGCTGAGTAAACCAACAAAATGTATGTCTGCATTGTCACATACCCCATAGATAGAACGTACATGAATACTACTTTCAGTTGCATTTTTGTGGCTGTTATTTTCCATATAGCTGAGCTGCTGTGTGAACCCAGTCATCTGGAGAAGATATGTCTTTTGTCTGAAATGAATGCCTTATTATGCAGGACTCTGTGATCTAATGCATGGTGGGTAAAGATGTAGCATGAGCTGGTAATTGGGAAGGAGAACAAGAAAAAAAACAGGGAAGAGCAGGCATTTATATCTATGCTACTTCCATTGGGGAATAGAGCCAGGGCAGTTATTATGCATGCACTTGATCTTTAGAAAAGCATTAAAGCCAATATGGGGGATATGCTGTGGATGCATACATTTGGCTTTGTTGCCACAGCATCAATGCGGTTGATGGGTGAGCTCCTTTTGCCCCAACGTTGCTTTTGATTCATTTACTATTTTTTCTTGAACAGGTGTCTTGCTGCAGAGTGAAACGTTCAGCGTTAATTCAAATCTTATAGAGTATATACGGTCAAATTGGGACCATGCAGGGAAGATTTGAATAAACACTGAACATTTTACTGAGTGTGTAACATAGTTCACTCTCTGGGTTGCTTTGATGTTATTTCAGTATTAGTGTATTTCAGTATTCATTGAATGTTTTTTTTTGTTGATGCAGATAGTTTATATGTGCAATGAAGGGTATTTTATGCATTTACAGAAATTTCTGACAACCTTCAGCCTTAGCAGTGACTAAGCTGTTGGGCATTATGCAGCTTCATAGTCTATAGCAAAAAAATGCTCTTTTTTCAAATGAACTCTGTTTCCATAATGTACATATACATTCTGTAAGTGATAATTATGCCTTTTGCGAATCACCCTCATCTGAATGCAGAAAACAATATACTTGATGTATACCTGTTTACACATTGGCCTAATGTCCCTGTCACGGCTACACACTTGAACTTTTTTTGCTGAGATTAGGCTGTGGATAAAGCTTAATTGTCTACAATATAATAGTGAAAAAACAAAGCGATATTACTTGGCACTCTGGCAAAAACTCTGCACTCCGATATGCCTCAAGCAAATAATGCTGGTGAAATCATTCCTCTGTCTGCCTCTTCTGCTAACACCAGAATTAAATTTTGACCTTCTGTGACTTAAGAAAATGAACAGTTCTCTGCCATTCTTAAAAAACTCTTCACTGGCTCCCTGTACATTAGAGAATCCCCACTCCCGCCCAAAGGTCTTGAGCCATTCCACATCCCAGGACATTGTGCACTCTCTGTTATTGCCCCAGCCTGTGGAATGCACTTCAGGATTTCACTTCACTTGATCTCTCAGATACTCACATCATCTAAGACTGGAAAAAAGGCATTGCTCCTCAAAATAGTCTTTGGCAGAATTTCTGTGAGGCCAATGTGGTTGGTTGTGAGTGCTTAATTATGTCACATCACCATCTGTTTCATTGTATGGCACTTTGAGATTGTCTAAATGAAATGCACTTTAAAAATAAAATGTATTATTATTATTATTGCATTCACAGACAGCAACAATGCTGTGAAAACAAAAATGTAATGAAATATGTAACTTTGTTTTTGCTAGTAATGCAGTTGTGTCAGGTAATTTATCTTCTTTTGACAGTATGCCCCTTTGTACCTTAATTAATTTGTGTACATAATCCTTTATATACATAATAAGTTAAGTAAATACATTGTACTTTTTGCCAGTGTAAACTTATATAATGATGTTGTGAGACAGCAAGGGGAGCAATCATTGAGCCCCGACACTTCCCTGCGAGCTGGCTCCAGTCCCCCTCATGGACAGCCCTGCTGCCTCTTTATGACCACCTGAACACAATCACAGCTGGTCAGCAGCACATAAAAGCGAGGCCAGCGGAATGCTATGTAGAAGCTTTACAATGAAGGAGAAAACGAAATGTGCCATGTGACTGCCAAGGTGTTCATCCCCCTGAGTACAGAACCCTGAGTTTAGTTTTTCAAAATAAAAGTCCCTGTGTCTCACCATCTGGAACATACTGGTTGTGAAGTTGTGTCAAGTTATTGTACGGTTTACTCACTCCTGGGGGCGAACATAGTGTTGGGTTACAACGCACACCTGCATACCCAAGTACAAGTTCAAGTGCACCTTTTCAGAATTTAGTTTCAGACCTCACATTTACAACAAAATGTTTGTTGGTACAAATACAATTCGCAACAAAATGTTTATCAGTACAATTATAATATTAATAATATAAATAGGCTATTGATTTCAACTACAGTAACCTCAAACGTCTAACTAGTGTTTATTTTTATTGAATTTTCAAATCTGATTTCAATTTCAGTTTATTTTTAGTTTGTTTTAGGTCAGGCTTGCTAGTCTTAGTTTCATTTTAGTTTTTACAAAAACTTTTGTTTTTATTTTTTCACGCCTAGTCTTAGTTTTAGTTTACAAAAATAACCTTGTTGGGAATGCATGTAATTCATTTTGTTTATCGATAAAAGTGATTGATGACAATGCTGATTGATAATGATGTATAAAGACCCACAAGCTTGCACCCAAACCCAGCAACGCAGCAATTAGTTTATTTGCTGCTTTTGGATTATTTGACATGCCTTGGGTATAGAGAATGTCTTTAGGGACCAGGCAGATACGTTTGCAGCAATGAATTTCTTGATGTTTGAATACAACCCTGAAGTTGCTATGGGATTGCTGGGGTGTTTCCTGATACGAATCAACATGAACAAGAATGCACACCCAGTTTATGAATAATTGGAACTCATCATCTTATACACCTGGGATACACACAAAATTGAATGTCTGTGCACGTTTCACGAATCCCGCATTGGTTTTTCAGAGAAATTTTTATTATGAACAAAAGTTTTTTAAGAAATTTAATTTAAGGAATTTCAGAAGTTTAGGCTTATTAAGAGCATACATTCATATAACACACTTGTCCAAGTGTTATTGACCATTCTGTGCCCTGCAAGTTACACCACCTTCTACAAGAGGTGGTGTTGATTGGAGGGGAGTCACATCTGAATATCCAATCAACTCCTTTAATTAGTCAGTTAAGTGCTGAATGACAATGACAACCAGCGGACTGCAGCTCTTCATTACCCGGGACAAGGGTCCCTGATCGAATTGTACTGAGTGCCCAAGGGACCTATTTCCTGTCACAATGCCAGAAACTCCCTCTCTGGAGTATCTGAAGTTAGGGTCTATTTGGCATTTGTCAGGTCTGCTTGACAATGATCATATAGATTTAGACCTTATGTTTGCATGTTCCTTTGC
The DNA here is from genome assembly GCF_013347855.1 of Anguilla anguilla. Lineage (NCBI taxonomy): Eukaryota > Metazoa > Chordata > Actinopteri > Anguilliformes > Anguillidae > Anguilla > Anguilla anguilla. The sequence goes on along the minus strand of NC_049201.1, from coordinate 48,231,348 downwards.
CAATGAACAAAAATACAAAGTAACCTTTTGGAGTCTGTACTCAACATTTGCCTTTTCTTAATCTACTTCCTTTGACCAGCATTCTCAGGTTTGTGGAGGAGAGCATGTGTTCTTTTGGCAATATAGAATTCACCCTTTTTGTCATGTGGAGCTTACAGTGCACATTGAGCATCGGTTCTTGTTATCAGATAGATGAGCATTATAGTAAATAATTTGAAGGCAAGATAATGGAGCTATGTTTCTGCAGCACTGAGGCTGCAGGAAAATACAAGTGCATTGTTTAAAGGCATATGCAAGATTTTTAGCCTTGTTGTGGTCCTGTGTTTACAATCAAAGAAGTCTCATCTTTCCTCCTCAGCCCTGTCCACCCGCCTTCATTTTTATATTCTATATCCGTCTTTATGCTGTTTTTATTTTTATATCTCCATTTTTCCATAGCTTTCACTATCGAGGAAAAGCCAAGGTTGACTCTGGTTTTTGAACGAGCCCTGTCAGCTTGTCGTTTCTCTTCGCTGTACTTGTGCTTCTTCACCTCCACCAATGCAGTAGCTAGCTAGTTACAATCATTCCACTGAAACTTGACCCGACCCCACGGGCTCTGTAGCCTCACCCACCCCGCCCCACACGGACATGAGCTTCACACCCTGAAATCCCAAACACTTTTCAGAAGAAGAAATTCAGGCAGTGGAGCATGGATTCTGCAAATGTGCACAAAGATAAAAGATTGGCAGCGCATCATAGAGATGACTGAGCACGGTTATTTTATAATATTTTCTAGGTAAAATCCTGCACAATATGCCATTAAAGAGGCTTCAAAACGCCAGACAAAAAGCATGGGTTTGTTGCTGTCAGTCATTGAGCTGCTCTCATTGAGCACTCCTGTCATGTGTGTCTCGGTGCTACTGAGTAAGTCCGCTTCTCTGTGTACTGAAATATGTTCAAAAGCACTACAATATACAGCTGACTTAATTCCATACTTTTCTTGAGTACATAAGCTCTTACAAAAGTCCTATGCTCTGTCTGCTGTACTTTTTAATTACACATACTATTAAGGACTGTATGCAGTCAAAACAACAGGGTCCAGGCTGACGTGGAAGATCATTAGCCGCAAAGGAATAAATCTCTGCTTCGCTCTGAACTTGACCATAGCCTCTGAGGTAACTTCATTATTTTCTACTCTATTCGGCCTTTTTACTTTTGACTAATTTCCATAAGTTAATGACATGTCTTTGTAACTAAGAGACAGAAGACATTTTGGTATTGTGCCGTCATCAGTGCTATTATGAGCTGATAGAGTAGCAGGACCAAAACCTGCTGGGCCTGGGTACAGCCAGCAATGTATCGCCATCAGCTAGAACATTCTAGGGCTATATAGCAAGTACAGTATAGAAAAGGAATATTTAATGAGTGTCCTCTCATTTTTTCAGCTTGGGATAGCATGCTCGTTTGTGCAGCCCAGTCCTCCCCGGGCCCCCACCCTATGGGGCCAAAGGGCAGGCACATCCCCTCCACCAGCACAGTGTCTCTGCTGAATCATAGTAAGATTTTGTTCCTGTCTAATTACTGTATATGCCTTTGGGGGCATTTCAGAGTTAGGTAAAAAAAAAAAAAGAAAAAAGAAGACATTAGCACATAATACTGATTCACTGATGAAGGCAAAAACTTTTTTTTGAAAATGTTTGAAAATGTTTATGTTAGAGAATTTGCATTCTACTGTTTTAATATTGCACATTGACTGAGCCCAGCTACTCAGGATGGTAGAGAATGGGCAGAAAATGTGACTTGTTACTGGTAGGGAATCTCTGAAAAAGATACATGGTTGACTCTCCATATCCTGGCTATCATGAGTACATTGTGTGTTGCATGAATTGTAATGATTATGAGCACTACCAGGTCATAGACCTGTACAACTCTCCCCTATGTGGGCTTTCCTATCTCTTCAGGTTCTGTTTTGTGTTTTAGGAGGTCAGGAATTCTGTGGCCCAAGACATGCTTGTATAGACTAAGAACCTGCAAGGGAGTAAAGGCTAGGCAGAACAATAATGCATATTTTTGGAATTGAGGAAGGCAGTCTTTTGCATTATGAAGCTTGATGGATGGATAGAGGTAGTTTGTGAGTTGCATCCCTTGAACAGAACTTTAATACAGGGCTGCCCAACCCTGCTCCTGGAGATCTGGAGTCCTGTAAGTTTTCACTGCAACCTTCACAAAGCACACCTCATTCAACATCCAGAGATCTCTCTGAGCATCTATTTAGTATAATCAGGTGTGCCAAATTACGGTTGAAATGAACACTCAAAGGATGATAGATCTCTAGGAACAGGGTTGGGCAGCCCTGCTTTAATCCCATGGCAAAAGTCCTCTATTCAATCTAACGGCTCTAAATAACAAAATTGAGCAAAGTCTCAATTTTTTGTGCGGGAGGGCGATTTAGATTGAATAGAGAACTAAATTTTCACGTAAAGCATGACATTACATCACGTCCCTGACATGATACAGAGGCTTACTTAACTGCTTTGGTTCACTACATTTTTAGTGGTTCAGGTTCATGAATAGCGTATACTGAATACACACGTTTTATCACCTGTAGTGTGTTTACGCACATTATCGTAATGTTATGTTTTTTTCACTTCGTATTCAGAGGTTGAAAAATAAGACGGAAAAAATGATGCAACCAGTGGCTATTAGATTCATTATATTTGTGTCAGCCGCGTGGAGTGGAGGGCCCACCGGAGCAGTTCAGTCAATTCTCCAATCCATTTTTGTGAACTCAAACAGATCTGATGGGTACAGCAGGGAGCCGCCACTTCCCAGCTCCCTCAGCGGTGTGACAGACCGCACAGCTGTGAAGACGCAGATCTGATAACTTCCCGTTCCGTCTCATTCAGGGGACCGCTGCCGCTGTGGTCTAATCTGAAAATGTTGCAGGTAATGGGAATTAGAGATAGGAAGTCAAAATATGCATGCTAATAGAGAGAATAATGGTTTACCTTTTCAAGTGAATCTTAGGTCGATAATTGCTTCCAGCCTTCTCCGGGGATCAAACGTATTTGCCCGTCATAGACAGGCAGCGCGTGAATACAATATCACTCCCTGATTATTTATTCATAATCGGATTAATACACATGCAGGGCAGGCTGGGACAGAACCCGAGCCGGTGTTAACCCGGTTCAACTGCAATATGTTTTTATATCTCATATCTCTTGGGAGATTTAAGTTTAGGTTTCTATGGCCACGTCTTAGCGGGAGAGCATGTGGCAGTTTGGGAGAGCATTGCGGTGTAATTTAATGACTCGGGGGTTTAATTCCCAGATAGGTTCTCTCACAGCAAAGGAGAGCAGCGAAGAAAGAAAAAAGTATTTTAGGATAAAATAAATGTCTCTTCCCAATTCTTAATATAAGCCAGTTTAAAAAGCATTTTGATGCATAAATTATATTGAATTTCTTTCTTCTTGATGAAACTGTTAAAATATGTCTAGGGCCCAGTATGAGCAATATGATTTCACTGTTAAACTGGACTCCCCAGAAGAATAATGAGATAAATCACAGCAGTCCCATCACGCTGAATAAAGAAATCTCGCATCGGCCATGGAAACTGAGCAGGTGTCTCCTTCGAGCTGTTCCAAGGTAAATAAATAGATTCAGCGCGGCAGCCAATGGCGATCGAAATGCATATGTGCAATAATGGCAGATCACAAAGCTCTTCAAGAGCCTAATTGACAATTTTAGCCAAACCATAGTAATTCTTCAGTATGATGAAAGAAAGTGTAATTTTGCTAGTAAGTGTAACTGATGTATTTCCCTCTCCTCTTGGTGGTGTTGAAAAGAGTTCAGGGTGGGGGTGGGGGGAGGAGGTTGTTAGATGAAGGCTTCAACACCCTTAGTGGCAGGAGGTAGTGAACTTTGCCTTTGTTAATAGGAATCCAGCCTATCCTTCCATGGACAAACAGCCCAAAGGATAACCAGGGGCTGAACATGTCTGTCTTTTCCACCGCCACCCGTTGAGAGACCATGGCTTTATATTTCAGTACGGTTCTAACATGCAGGAAAAATGTAACAATGAAAACTGTGCTTTCCCCTTTAAATTATTCCTTATAATCTCTTCAGAACAAATGTACAGTTTCAGAAGCAGTAATAATAATAAGAAGATGAAGAAGAAGAATGTCTTCAACTTTTTTCACTTGTTATTATTGTTAGAACTACTGACCTTCACTGAAGTCATTGTGAGGTGTTTTTAAAAGGCTATTTTGAAGTTGAAAAGGGAAACTCAGGCACATATTTCCCTTCTGACGGTATTGTGCTCTCATTAGTCATAACAGTGGGAGTTAATTATATATGTTGCTGACACAGGTGAAATCATTCATCCTCTGGCCAAGGTACTCTCTCCCTCTTTTCGTATTCTCATGACCAAGCGGGAATGATTTTATTGTCATTTTCTTGATGAAGGAAGACACAGTAACTGTGACTGTTTGTTGCGGTACTTTGCGTCCACTCTTTCTGTACAAAGGCAGTGTTCTGGACCCACTTGCATGCATGCTCACTTGATAGTTTTCATTATTTACGCATTACGTTCTTATTTATGCATTAGGTCCGGAGGCATGACTCATCCAGGCCCCCCCAGCCTTGAACTCAACCTTGACTTGGGCAGATATAGATTGGTTGACGGTGATAAAAGCATAAATAATAGTACATTATTGTGTCACACGTCTAATGTCTGTGGGGTCCCCTGGGCTCTTGCTGGATGCTATTCTTTCGCTGGAGGTCACAGCAAGGGGAGAGGGAGAAGACTTCACAGGCCAGGTCACACTTTGATTACATTACTTAGACTTTTATTTATGCAGCGAGATCTGATTTTGATGTTGCCCACTGACTGGACAAGAGATCTGGTGTAATATTATAATATTGCAAATTCTAGAACACATAGAAAAACATGTGACATGTCATGTTACATTTAACAAAACATAAAAATGAGAGAATGGGTGAGAGATGAAACCTCAAGAGTGGTTTGTGTGGATGGGGGAGGGGCACGCAGTCAGGCTGAGAGAGTGAAGGAGAGTGCGAGAGGGAGAAAAAAACTGGGGGTTAAAGGTCGAACTACGGTGAGTAGGTTTTCATTAAGGGTCATTTAGAATAAATGAGAGAGTACAGGAGCTGCTTGGGTAATGCAGTGCTGTTCCATTATGGACTCATGCATTCCAGTACACCTCAGTCCGCTGGCCATTCTATACATCTCAGCACATTTTCAGCTCAGTTTAGTTTAGCCTATTGTTCTTGGTTCAGCTTGGCAAACTTGCGGATCACTAAGTCATGTCTTGTTTAATGGGCCATTAAGGGCATTCTCCATTCATTCGTAGTATTTACCGATGCACTCTCAATGTTAAAATATGAGGACTCTTAAGTAAGCCCGATCTGCATGTCGGCTGTCCTTTTGATGTACAGTATAGCTTACCCAGGGTTCATTTTAAAATGTGACTCTCACAGAGGATGCCGGCTTGCTTCTGGCTCTGAGTGTACGTGCAGCCATGTGCCACGAGACCCATTTGGTAGGTCATCCCATTAGGTAGGTAGCCACAGTAGGTCATCACAACTACTTCTGCCAAATTGATAGGGCCACACCATAGTGCAGATGTCCACTGAAACACACTGTGGCCTATTGTACATTGGAGTCACTAGTCAGCAATGGGGCAGGGCTTCCTCCACCAACTAAAATAGAATACACCATGCATTCTGCACAGGTGTCTCGGCCACATTTTCCACGTGGGAGCCCCACTGTGATATGGCTATTAGTGTAAAGGAATCCAACCTTTTCAGTGCTTCCTTTGATAGTTCGGTACCTGCTGGGTGTTTTATCTGCCTGTTCATTGTTTTAAACCCAAGCTAGCTGTGTGTGTGTGTGTGTGTGTGTGTGCGTGTGTAGCATATAGATGCACACACTCAGTCAACCTGGTTTTGACCCAAAATGAATTTTTCTGTTGACAGTTTTCCAATAGCAAAGGTTATTCCTGTGAAAACTCATTTGATGTAGTGAAAATATTCGTCTTGTGACAAAACCAATACACTAATAAAGAAGGAAAATAAAACAGGGTTTTATGTTGCTGTGGGAACCATGTCCTGAAATGTGCCTTTCTGCAAACAGGGTGCACTTCTAGCTGCTAGATCAGCAATGACCGAATGACCAAATAGGACCAATTAAGAGGAGGAGAATTTGGAACCAGTATCTTCAATACTCTCAGGGTTGCAAACCTCGGGAATTACATTTCTATTGTTATCTTTTAGGGCTGGGTGATATAATGCAATGGTATCATCAAATGCAATAAAGGTCAAGGTGTATTGCCTTTCTTTTTGTCTTATAAATTTTTTTTTTTTTAATTCTTTAATTGTCTTGATAAGGCTGCAAATCAGCAGCAAGGCCTCAAGTAAAAATCCATCAGAGGATCACACAGAAGCTGTACGACTGCTGATTGGCTGTCTTATCAATACCCAATAGATAGCAGTGGTTTCTCTTTTTTTTTTTTGGATGTTTACTACTGCATCAGGTATAAAAATTAAATACCCTGTGCAGTCAAAATCATGATTTTAAAATGCTTATATTATGACCAAAGACTATAAGGTTAATTACACATTGATTTTAAGAGTATTTCATACATGTATGTAATGAATTAGATTTTTTTTCCTAAAAACTTTGTATAAATGCTCGACATTTCCGCCTGGCGGAGTATTTGGTATTGGTGGTTTTGTGCCCAAATTCGTGACGTTGCGAATGTTTCTAATTTGCATTGACCAATGTGCGGTGGCCAAAACACTCACCCAGTATGAATATTTATGTAGTGTGCGCTCCCAAGTTCAAAGCCGGTTGAACGGACCGGTTCCGGTAAGCATCCATTTGGGCTAGATGACTTTCTGCTATTAATCGAATCAAGCCTACAAACTATAACGTTACCGTTAACCTCATCTCCCCGATTTACTTGCTGTCTGGCCATCAGTATTTTTGCTAATGTAGAAATGAGCTGTACTTATTTTGTGTAAATATAGCTAACGTTAGCTGGCGAGTGTGACATTACTTTATTCTCCAGACTGTTATAACGTTACTGCCGCAAAAAAAAACAATCGATAATGTTATGTGCTAACTTAGGTTATCCTATAACGTTAGGGTCCTATATTGTAGGCTGTAAGCGATGGGCTCATACATATATGGCTCAACATTTCTAATGCTGTTATTGCTGTACTCGTTATCCATTATTACGGTCGTATGATAACTAGCTAACGTTAGCTAACAACTGACCTTACGTAGAGTGAGCGCTGATCCAGGTCAGTGGGAGTGAGCGGCCCGGGCTGTCAATCAAAAGTGAATGCATAAATAATTAGGACAGAACTGACTTGACAGCCAGTCTTGAGTCTGCTATATTAAGAAATTCAGGTTTTACATCAAAGCAGGTTTTTTAAATCTTAAGTCTAATAAGTAGACAAAATACATATATATTGTAATTTAGTAACTAAAGGAACAATTTAAATGTAAGAAAAGGGAGGCTGCACAGGGACTTTAAACACACCCTCAAATGAGCATTACTGTATCAATCCTTGTGGTCCTATTGATTATAAATGTGCAGTGTTGTTTCAGCTCTAACAGAGTAACATATGAGTCCAATAGGGACCATATGTACACCATAAGTGTGACAATACGGGTGCTGGGACCCAGGCGCAGAGTGGGGGGAAAAAAACACGAAACTCAAAAAGGGAAAATTAACAAGGATTTTACTCACACAAACGGCAAACACAAACAGGGAACAGGCAAGGCCACAAAGGGCAAAACAACAAACTCAAAACATTCTTAAGAACAAAACACAGAACAGAACACAGGCAGGCAGGCAGGGTACAGGCAGGTGGAACACACAGGCAAACACATAAAAGAAACACCAGAAAATACATACGGGTCAGGAACAAAACACAAACGGGTAACAAACGCAGGCAGGTACAATGGGTCTCAACAAACGCTAGTCGGGAACAAACACAACTCGGGGACAAACACAAGTCAGAACAAACGCAACTCGGGGACAAACACAAGTGAGAACAAAACGCAGGCAGGTAAATATGGTTTGCAAACAGAGATAGGAAACAAACACAAGCAGGCAGGTACATGTAAGTCGGGTAACAAACACAAGGAACCAGCACCCGAGTCAAGGGAACAGAGAACTTAAATAGACAAGGGGTAACAAGACACAGGTGAACTCAAAAAACAATCAAACCAGAAGGAGGGGATAACAAGACACAGGTGGGAACAATGATGGGATAACGAGACAACCAATAATACAATTAACAGGGGGGAAACCGGACACAAAACAGAAGTGCCGCCATCTGGCGGCCCAACAGGGAAAACGCAGACAGGAACACCGGAACATGACAGTACCCCCCCCCCAAGGGACGGCTCCTGACGTCCCAGGAGGCCGACCCGGGGAGGGAGTCAACAGAGGGTGGGGGCTGGAGACAGGACTTAGGACTGGACAAGACAAGAACAGGGACAGAACACGGGAACAAGACTCTGGACCGGACTCTGACGGGGGAACAGGACTCAGACAGGAACAGGGACTGGACACAGAACTGGGGTAGGAACAGGACTGGACTGGACAGGACAAGACTCAGGGCTGGACTGGACAGGACAGGAACAAAACAAGAACAAGACTCGGGGCTGGACTGGACAGGAACGGAACAAGACAAGACTCGGGGCTGGAGTGGACAGGAATGGAACAAGACAAGACTCGGGGCTGGACGGGAACTCGGGGCTGGACACAGGACTCAGGGCAGAAACAGGACTGGACAGGAACAGGGCGGGACTCGGGACTGGAACGGGACGCAGGACTCGGGACTGGAACGGGACGCAGGACTCGGGACTGGACTCGGACGGGGGAACAGGACTCGGGACTGGACTCGGACGGGGGAACAGGACTCGGGACTGGACTCGGACGGGGGAAACTCAGGGCCCGCACATCGGGCGACACGGGGGAAACTCAGGGCCCGCACATCGGGCGACACGGGGAAATTCAGGGCCCGCACTCCGGGCGACACGGGGAAATTCAGGGCCCGCACTCGGGTGACACGGACACTCAGGAAACCAGGGGGGACTCAGGAAACCAGGGGGGACTCAGGAAACCAGGGGGGACTCAGGAAACCAGGGGGGACTCAGGAAACCAGGGGGGACTCAGGAAACCAGGGGGGACTCAGGAAACCAGGGGGGACTCAGGAAACCAGGGGCAAGGCAGACATACAGGACAGGACTGAGACGGGGCACGACAACACTGGACTGGGTTGGACAAGACTGAGGGGGAAACAGACTGCCAGATACTAGCACAATCGGGAGACCTACAAGGACAGACACAGGGACAAGCAGGCGGGGAGGCACACGGCGACACCGACGGACACACAAAGGGACAGGCAGACAGGGAAGGCGAGGGGGGAGCCCAACAACTGACATAGGGACTGACACACAGGCAAACAAGACAAAACACACGCAGACTGGCACACTGACAGACAGGCAGACAGGCGGGCAAACACGTTGGCCGATGGGCTGACGGCTTGGGGGGCAGACAAACAGGCCAACAAACTGGCTGACACACATACGGGTAGACCAACAGACAAACAGGCAGGCAGACAATTAGACAGGGGGGCCGGGGAACACACGGACACACGGTTGGGAGGACGAACACCAAAGGGAGAATGGACACCAGGGGGAGCGACGAGACCGGGGGAGGGACGACCACTGGGGGGAGCGACGAGACCGGGGGAGGGACGACCACTGGGGGGAGGACGGACTCCGGGGAAGAGACGATCACTGGGGGAAGGACCGACACCGGGGGAGAGACGACCACTGGGGGGAGCGACGAGACCGGGGGAGGGACGACCACTGGGGGGAGGACAGACTCCGGGGAAGAGGCGACCACTGGGGGAAGCGACGACACCGGGGGAGGGGCGACCACTGGGGGAAGCGACGACACCGGGGGAGAGACGATCACTGGGGGAAGGATCGACACCGGGGGAGAGACGACCACTGGGGGGAGCGACGAGACCGGGGGAGGGACGAACACTAGGGGGAGCGAGAACACTAGGGGGAAAACGGACACTGGGGGGCGTGAGAACACTAGAGGAAGCACGAACGCCAGGGGGAGCACGAACGCCAGGGGGAGCACGAACGCCAGGGGAAGCACGAACGCCAGGGGAAGCACGAACGCCAGGGGGCAAGGTGTGGACACTAGGGGGAGCGAGAACACTAGGGAAAGAACGGACACTGGGGGGCGCGAGAACACTAGGGGGAGCACGAACGCTAGGGGGAGAACGAACGCCAGGGGGAGCACGAACGCCAGGGGGCAAGGCAGGTGGCTTAGCCTGCGGGGCGGCCAGAGCAGTCTGCGGCGGCCCTTGCGGGACAACAGATGGAACCGTTGTCCTCTCCGGGGCTCTGGACGGCTCTGGAGGCCTCTCCGGAGCTCTGGACGGCTCCGGAGGCCCCCCCGGGACTCGAGGCGGCTGCGGAGGCCCCCCTGGGGCTTGAGGCGGCTCCGGAGGCCCCCCCGGGGCTCGAGGTGCAAGTAAAGCCCGAAACTTGGGTGTAGCAGGCGGCCTCCGCGGAAGGGTCAGGGCAGGCGGGGCCTCCGGGGCTCGAGGCGGATCTGGGGGCCTCTCCGGGGCTCGAGGCGACTCTGGGGGCCTCTCCGGGGCTCGAGGCGGCTCTGGGGGCCTCTCCGGGGCTCGAGGCGGCTCTGGGGGCCTCTCCGGGGCTCGAGGCGGATCTGGGAGCCTCTCCGGGGCTCGAGGCGGGTCTGGGAGCCTCTCCGGGGCTCGAGGCGGCTCTGGGGACCTCTCCGGGGCTCGAGGCGGATCTGGGAGCCTCTCCGGGGCTCGAGGCGGATCTGGGAGCCTCTCCGGGGCTCGAGGCGGATCTGGGAGCCCCTCCGGGACTTGAGGCAGAGCAGGCCGTGAAGGCCGCTCCGGGACTTGAGGCAGAGCAGGCCGTGAAGGCCGCTCCGGGACTTGAGGCAGAGCAGGCCGTGAAGGCCGCTCCGGGACTTGAGGCAGAGCAGGCCGTGAAGGCCGCTCCGGGACTTGAGGCAGAGCAGGCCGTGAAGGCCGCTCCGGGACTTGAGGCAGAGCAGGCCGTGAAGGCCGCTCCGGGACTTGAGGCAGAGCAGGCCGTGAAGGCCCCTCCGGGACTTGGGGCAGAGCAGGCCGTGAAGGCCCTTCCTGGACTTGGGGTGGAGCAGGCCGAGGGCCCTGCCGTCTGGGCTGGGCAGGGGACAGGAACACAGACCACAGCTGTAGGGAACCCGGCTGGGCAGCCGGACGGGACCGGCGGGACCCCCGCGGGCCGGACCCTGGAAAGATCGCCAGTCGAGACCCTTCAAATGACGCAGGGCCGGGAACCGCTGGCTGGGCAGCTGGAGGTCTGGCCGACCGGGAGGGCAGCTCGACCACGGCGCCTCCGTGACCGCCCGCCCGGGCGCTGGGAAGCTCAAGGGCGAGGGACACCCAGTCGCTGGGTGGCGAGTCCTCCGGGTCACTCCACCACCCCGGTGGCATGATAAACAAAAAAAAAAAAAAAAAAAACTCTGCTGGGTCCCAAACTGGCTGGTTCCTTCTGTGACAATACGGGTGCTGGGACCCAGGCGCAGAGTGGGGGGAAAAAAACACGAAACTCAAAAAGGGAAAATTAACAAGGATTTTACTCACACAAACGGCAAACACAAACAGGGAACAGGCAAGGCCACAAAGGGCAAAACAACAAACTCAAAACATTCTTAAGAACAAAACACAGAACAGAACACAGGCAGGCAGGCAGGGTACAGGCAGGTGGAACACACAGGCAAACACATAAAAGAAACACCAGAAAATACATACGGGTCAGGAACAAAACACAAACGGGTAACAAACGCAGGCAGGTACAATGGGTCTCAACAAACGCTAGTCGGGAACAAACACAACTCGGGGACAAACACAAGTCAGAACAAACGCAACTCGGGGACAAACACAAGTGAGAACAAAACGCAGGCAGGTAAATATGGTTTGCAAACAGAGATAGGAAACAAACACAAGCAGGCAGGTACATGTAAGTCGGGTAACAAACACAAGGAACCAGCACCCGAGTCAAGGGAACAGAGAACTTAAATAGACAAGGGGTAACAAGACACAGGTGAACTCAAAAAACAATCAAACCAGAAGGAGGGGATAACAAGACACAGGTGGGAACAATGATGGGATAACGAGACAACCAATAATACAATTAACAGGGGGGAAACCGGACACAAAACAGAAGTGCCGCCATCTGGCGGCCCAACAGGGAAAACGCAGACAGGAACACCGGAACATGACAATAAGAGTCTATTTAACACTGAACATTTCACTGTATTTCACTAGTCATGCCTGCCAATCGTCTCATATCGCATCCTGGTGTTTTGAATACTTTTGGCCCGGTGTCTGGTAAGCAAGAACAGCAATGCTGCAGGGATTATGTCATGTGATTCTGACTACTTTCCAAGCCATACGCTGCTGCTCCTCTTCTCTTTTTTATGATGCTTTTTGCCAATATGCTTTGAGAGAGGATCTGGTTAGGGTTTGTAGGCCGTCTTACAGCACAAAGCTAGCGCAGGGCTCGTAACGATTCTGATCCCACAGATAGGCCATGATGCCGAATCAGCAGCGATAAGGCCCGTGACTCTGCTATTGAGCGATTATCCAGTTTGAGGAAGGAGGAGAAAAGAAAGTATTTTTATGCTGAGTCTCTAAATTAAATGGATATTCATTTCAAAAACACATGCGCAAGGTACAGTACATGTTATCATCATCATGAAATATGAGACAGTGAAATGCAAAAGTATTTGGACAGCGGCACAATTTTTTTGTTTGGCTCTACAGCACATCGTAATTGAAAAATAAGTGTCAATGCCAGTAAAACAGGCCACCATGAGGCTGAAAAATCTAAATGAAAAATATGAATAAATCAATCAGAGATGTAGCCAAAATTAAATGTGTTTTATTCTGTTTTACTTCAAATCAATATGCTGGAGTACAGAGCCAAAACAAAAATTGTGTAACTGTCCCAGTACTTTTGCATTTAACTCTGTATTGATTTTAAGACAAGAGGTTTCTGCCACCATTAAACCTAGTTCTCTTTAGTCAAGAAATATAGAAACCACTGCTTCTCCCTGCACAACTTCTCAAAAACGTTGCTCCGAGAATTGATTTTCCACACTGAAGCTGGATTACTGAGACATGCTGTTCAAATGAAAGGAGCCTTAGATTTATCACACGCTATGCACAAAAACATTGAGAATGTACATTTAAATTAGTTTACTGGAAGTGAATTGATGTGGCTTTGCCGTGCTTGTTAAAGAAAACTAATTTAATGATGCAGGATGTTCTGAGATGTTCTGAGTGGCTCTCTGGCCAGCTTTCTTCAGTCTTCTTTAATGCTTTTACATCTTCAAACTTCCTATTCCCAGGAGAAGTGGGCTTTGCACCCAGAAACGGGAGGGTTATCCAATCTTCTCTTCGCCAGAAGCAGCAGCGAAGTGCGAACTGTGACATCAAACCCCACTCTGACTCCCCATGATAATTGCAAATTATATAATTGCTATGATTGCAATCCTGATTGCAAATTTTTTTTCTCTCCCCCCCTGAAAATAATGGGCCAAGTGCAAAGCCCAGCCAGATTTCATGTCTGTGTAGAGAAGAAGAATCGCCTGTGTACCCGATACTGCTGTTTGGAGATTTATCTCAGACACTCATGTTTCTGCATTAAGAGTGGAGAGGGAGTGGGAGAGAGAGCCAGAGAGAGAGAAAGACAGAGAGAGAGAGAGAGATGGTGAAAGAGAGAGAGAGAGAGCGAGAGCGAGCCTGTGTATTCTGTAAAAGCTGGCAGAGCAGTCTGTCACTCTGGGCAGACAGACCCTAGATTCCTGGCCTGTGGTTAGAGGATTAGTCATGACTTTTCGCTGATGTAATTGAAAGGGAGATATCAGCATGCAGGCCCTCCAAAAGCTGAAAACAGAAGTGAGCTCACGCATAGGCGAGTTCCTGGGCTTTTCATAAAAACTCTGTCGGACGGTTTCTCTCCAGCTGAACCCTTGGGGGCGGTGCCAATTGCAGTGCAGCAAAACTGACGTTTGCTCACAGATGTGCGCATGTGGAGGTTTGGTTTTTCTTTATCAATCCCAACCCAAAGTGAACACGTCACCAAAACAAACAAAAACACAGGTCGCGCCTAACCAGTCACGTCAAAACTGCCTGTCGCTTGAAGGACTTGCGTGTGAAAGACCCAGCATGTGAAACATTTCATTTTATCATTCATAAACCTTAACAGGGAAGAACTTGTTGCTGATGCACATTCTAATTTAATTTGTACTGGTCGTCTGGCAGATTCTTATTTAAACGAACACGGTGCTTCATAATAAAAATTGTATTCCCCAATCTAACAACACCTCTAAAGTAATCATCGTCACTGCCTGCACAATTCATAATGCGTACCGCATTGCCTGGCAGCTGGACAGTTTTTATTTTGAAAGAGGTTAGGCCAAATTGATTTTTTGTTGTTTACAGCTGGCAGACGGCTGAAAACTCATTTTAATGCCGGTGCATGGAGATCTTGTGCTGCGTCCCGATCTTTAACAGCAATGTCAAGAAACGCTGGTGCTGCTCTGGCAAATGCATGACCCCAATAGCAACAGAAGGGGGTTTGAGGGGATTCGGTACAACCTGCTGTACCCCCCCCCTTGTGCCTCGACCCCAGGCTTTTTGTGCACAGTGCACAAGTGCACCGAAATGAGGACCGGAAAAGACTAATTTACTTTCATCCTCCGGTGCCCAGGTGGCCTCACCTAGCTGACTCGTGCTTTACAGTGTGCTAAGAATGAGCTCAGGAACATGGCTGGCTTTTTTCTTGGCTTTTTCTTTCTACAAGAAAGATAAGAGGTCTTCTAATGCGTGCGGATGACGTATGAATTGCTTATATGTGTCTCTCTGTGTCCACCGTTGGGGTTTCTATCCTTGCAGGTGTAGAGTACCGAATGTACTTTAGATCTATGGTGCAAATTGCACAGCTGCAAGGGCCTGTCTCTTTGACCAGTTGCTGCTGTCACACGCTCTGTATCTTTAATACAGTACATGTTTTTGTCTGTAGATGCATTAAGATAATCACTTCTAAACCAAGAATAACTGACCATTTCAACAAAAAAGTTTGTCAAGATGTAGGGCATTTATTGACACTTTATGAAATGGATATTGTAAACCTGAATTAAGTTACACACTCATTTCTATCAATGTCATGAGCTTTAATTATTTTGTAAGGAAGCATAGGTTAATCTAGCTTTAAAAGAAGGATGGCCTTCCTGTATTTATTCCTGAGGAACAGTTAATATTTTAGACTCCTTTGTGGTTGTGTTAATAATCTGTGCTGTCTCCAAGAAGGATTTAGATTTAAAGATTCGGCCATACTAATCTGAACTTGTGCAAGTAAAAGGGAGAAAAGACTGAACTCTGGGTAAGAGAAGCATCATTCATTATTTGGGGCATTTTTCTCTTTAGCAAAACAGGTTTTCACTAGGTTTTTGTGCAATTTCTTGCTCCCAGCGGATATGCATTACAAATTACAGGTCCAACCCATGAGGTGGCTTGGGCTTGTCAAGGCAAGTAAACTTCAGCAGTGAGCAGACTTGGGTCAAATACATATTTGTTTTGGATTCAAATACTCTTCTGTGGTCTATTGATCTTGTCTGGTGTAATTGAGCCTGCCAATATGACCAGAAGGCGGGGTTTGCACTTTTTGAGAGTATTTCATTGGTTCCAATACACCAGACAAGATCAGAAAAGTGTAGAAAAGTATTTGAATCCAAAACAAATACGTATTTGACCCAGGTCTGGCAGGGAGCAATCCACTCTACCAATCATTGCCTTTAACTAAAGAGTTTTAAGTACTGCCAGCACTGCACCAGAAGCTACTCCATTGCTCACCTGTGTATATTACTTGGCAAAGATAATTAGCCCTTGTGTTCTCTTTAAAAGTGCCTTTCAAAAGAATCTGTACACCTAACTTTACAGTTGTAAGTTACTATGGACACAAAATCCTTGCCTAAGATAAATGATGATGCTTCCCAGAAGTACATAAGTGTTTAAAATAATACTCACAAAGAGTAGCAGGAAATAGGCCCACTGAGCAAACAGTAGATTTGCCCTGACAGCGGTTATTAATAAAAGTGCTCAGTGGGTGAATCCATACATGTCTTTAAAGGTTGATTTCACCTGACAATACTACAGTAAATGCCATTCAAGTACTAGCACAAGATTTATTCAATGTTTGAATATTCAACATAAGAATTATTATGTTTTAAATTCTGGTTATTGCTGAACCTGCATGTGAATAAGTACACTTGTATATTAATTTAGGCAGCTAACATTGACAGCTTATGAATCAACATCTGACTATTTATTGCCAATTCATACTTTTTCAAAATTTCTGTTACAAGAGTGAAATGATTGTTTTTGTTCAGTACTGTACAAGTGCTGAGTAGTGTCAACTACTGAACTAGTGTTCAGTAGGGTGAAAGTGCCCTGTGCCTGCTTGTCGCATACCTGCACTCTCACAACATCTGGACACCAGAGTGGCCATTTTATTAGGGGATAGCAGCAACTCCAAATGGGCAAAGGATAACATCCCAGCATTCAGCTCACTTCACCGTCCTCTAAAATACTCCAGACTGGATACATCTAGAGGAGATGCACACAGGACAAAGGTTAGGTCCTAAGAGTCAACACATGGAAAAATAGATAAATTCAAAATAAAAAAAAACACTACAGGTTGAAGTTACTCATAATACTGAGAAGACTTTATGCCAGGAGTTATTCAATGTTATGCACCCGCTTCTCCTCTTTTCGAGATACTGATGGACCTGAGGCCGTCGAATACACTCCCGCAATCATGCTGATTACATCTCTTCTCCCTGCTTCGCCAGCATCATGAGTCTTAAATGCATTTCAGATTTCGTATTCTGTTCATCACAAAGCCTGTCATCAAATCAAAGTGAATAGTTCTTTGAACGCAAGTGGGCAAATTAATGTATTACCGGGTAAGAGACGATGCTTCGCTAAATTTAGGCTCTTGCCACCACTACTCATGCCATCTCACATTTTATGACGGGCTCTGGTTTCAAGAGCAACAAAAAAGAATGATCCCGTACACAAAGAGAGGCATGCAAAGGCATATTGGCCATTTGATAGCTCCCTGATTATCCATTGTGCGTGACTCGAAACAGCTGTCTTTCAAAAACCACAAACCCAACTAACCCCCATTTCTACCTCAATTTCATCCTTCACACGCCAGCTATATAATTTGTTCATTTTTTGTGATAGGGATAATGTGTACTTAGCGGTAAAACTGCTTGATATCTCTACATTTTTTTCCTCTGTCAATGTTCTAGTGAAAACTCATGATTACCTCCCAGTAACTATGGGCCAGCTGGCTCATCTTTTTGCTTCAGTTTGTTAGGCACTGGCTTTGAATGAGTCCCTTTGCCACCATGCAAACAGCCCTTGGCATAATTATTTGATATGTCAAAAACAGAAGAAGCTTGGAACCTTCAGCTATTCATGTTCTTTTCTCAAGGTAGAACAAAGAGGCCTTTCAACAAGCACTGACTAATGAGAGACACGCAATGTAAACGTCACATGCACAGGCACGGTACACAGACACACAGACACATTTACATGCGTACATACACATATACACATACACACACCATAAAACATACAGAAATATGTACACAAAACATGCACACACATACACTTAAACATACAGTATGTATGGATGCATTTGCATTTTACCTGGTGTTCCTAAATTTGTTTTCAGAGTACCTCCGTACCTCTGAGTAATATTTTCTAGTGTTTGTACCTACTGAGCTCTTTATCAATGAATTTGTTTGAATTCTGGCATGCATTCAACAGCTCTTGGGAATTATTTGCTTGCATTTATGTTTTTTTCCTAACAGAGGTAACGGGACTTTTAAACCTCTTTTGTTAATACATTTTTTAAAAGGTTATAATCAAATTAGAGATACAGAGAATTTAGCCTCACAGTTAATGAATTAAATTTAATGGTATTGGGCTGTCAGTAATTAATTAATTGAAAAACTAAATGAACTATTTTTCCAAAAGTATGTGGACACCCCATCTAATAGTGGTTTTGGCTATTTCAGCCACACCCATTGCTAACAGGTGCATAAAATCAAGCATACAGCCATGCAATCTCCATTGACGAACATTGGCACTAGAATCAGTCATACTGAAGAGCTCAGTGACTTGGCACTGTCATAGGATTCCACCTTTCCAACAAGTCAGTTTGTCAAATTTCTGCCCTGCTACCGCTGCCCCAGTCAACAGTAAGTGATGTTATTGTGAAGTGGAAACGAAAAAGGAGCAGCAACAGCTCATCCGCGAAGCAGTATGGCCACACAAGCTCAGGACCAGAGTGCTGGAGCGTTTTGCTTGTAAAAATCATCTGTCCTCGGTTGCAACACTCACTTCAAAGTTCCAAACTACCTCTGTAAACAATGTCAGCACAAAAACTATAACTCAAGAGCTTCATGAAGTGAGTTTCCATGGCCGAGCAGCTGAACACAAGCCTAAGATCACCATGCATAATGCCAAGCGTTGGTCGGAGCGGTGTAAAGCACACCGCAATTGGACTTTGCCGCTTCACTATCTGGCAGAATCTGGGTTTGGTGGAATGCATAGTGCGAATTGAACTGGCCCGAATAGTGCCCGCTGTAAAGTTTGATGGAGGAGGAATAATGTTCTGGTTTAGACTAGTCCCCTTAGCTCCAATGAAGGTAAATATTAATGATACAGCATGATATAACATTCTAGAGAATTGTGCACTTCCTACTTAGTGGCAACAATTTGAGGAAGGCCCTTTTCTGTTTGAGCATGACAATGCCCCTGTGCACAAAGCAAGGTCCATAAAGAAATGGTTTGCTGAGTTTGGTTGGGAAGAACTTGACTGACGTGTACAGAGCCCTGACCTCTAACCCATCAAACACCTTAGGGATGAATTGGAATGCAGACTGCGAGCCAGGCCGTATGCCCAACATCAGTGCCCAACCTTACTAATACTCTTGTTTCTGAATGGAAGAGAATCCCTGCAGCCATGTTTCAAAATTGACTGGAAAACCTTCCCAGAAGAGTGGAGGCTGTTACTACAGCAAAGGGGGGTCCAACTGCATATTAATGCCCATGGTTTTGGAATGAGATGTTCAACAGGCACATATGGGTGTGATGTTCAGGTGTCCACATACTTTTGGAAATTTTGTTTAGCAGGAAGTTCAAGAAAAATAAGAAAATGTTTCTGTGTTCATGGAATTAAAGCAGAGAGCTCTCAAGAGATGTCAAATGAAGAATAGTGCTCAGTTAACAGCTCAATCAAGCCAATCCATGAAAGAAAGGACAAAAATGTACATTGACAGGTAACCAGACATCACAAGAGACTAGGATACAATATGCTGCGGTATGTTTCATTATTGCAAACTTCACTTTCAGGTGAAGTGTTTCTAAACTGTATTTATTTTCTGGGAAGCATTTTTGCAGTGAAAATACATTTTACACATGCTGTGGTTATGCAACTACTAGCACAGATGGAATACCAATCTATGATTTGATGTCTGTGCTATATATTATTAATCTAAAAAAAACTACATTTTATGTGGAATGTTTGCGTTTGCTGAAAACCTCAAAAGACAGAAAATTAACACTAACACTCTCCATCAAGATGTATCAGTTGACAACTGCTACAGCACTGTATATGGCTACTGCACTTCAAATAACATAGCTGCTGAGCAAAGTCAGGCCAGTTTAGCAAACACAATTTGGATACACAAAAAAAAATTTGTGAAAATGAATTTATTAATGATCACACAGTTATTCAGGTCCACAGTTTAACATCTTATTTGAAAGACAGCATCTCCAGCATCGGGGCATATTCAACCAGAGGGAAGTTTCCCCCTGCTGGCCCACCAATAACACTTCCAGCAGCAACTTAATGTTCCCAGGTGGTCTCCCATCTAAGTATTAACCGAGCCCACACTTGCATAGCTTCAGCCACGCTGCAGGGGCAGGGTGCATGGTGGTATAGCTGCTGACAGTTAGTCTCTTTTGGCCGTTCTTGCCTTACTGGATTCGACATGTTATCACAAACTGAGTGCTTGTCACTTTGGACAGAGTCGATGCGCCTATCTGCTGCCTGCCTGTGGCATGCTGGACATGGTCTCCTGTAGCAATCTAGCAATCGTTTAGAACTTTAGAACAATGGAATTATTCAAATCTGGAGAAGCTAGCCTGAATTTGTAAGTTAGAATTTTAAGTCTATGGACAGTTCAGGGTGCAAATTTAGAATTTTGAGGTCTCATTCAAATTTAATAAAGTCTTCAGCCATGAAAATATAAAAAACATGCTTGTTTCAAAATGACTTATTGAATGAGGGGTCATGTGTCACAATCCATTGAGTTTAAATTGAGTTATGTTTTGCGCAAGTGTAATAGATGTGTTATAGGGGTGTTCCAGGACAAGAGATTCATTGTGATAGGGACATTATGATCGGAAGCATACTTTATAGGACAATACGACGGCATAGGAAATGCTAAACTGTATAAAAATTCCACTTTCTCCTGCTTGCTCTTCCGCCTCACTTGGCAAGTTGGATGTACTGTATGTCTGTGCAACAAGGAGCAGTGGTAGCAGGTTATACTAAATAATTGGAACGCATTTGTTGAAGCAAATTAGCCAAAGTAACATAGGCACTGTATGCCATATTCAAGTAGGATTGTTACGCCAGGGCAAGCTTGACAGGCATTGCATGAATTGAGTGAGATTTCAGCTGTCAGAAAAAAGAGTCAGTCTAGATCAATCAGTGCCAAAGAGCTGCCTCACACCATCGAGAGAAATTTCAATCAATTCAAAAATCTCTCAGAAGAGTGACCCCTTGCACTCAGCCTCCTGTGTCCATAAATGTAAAGACTTTTTGAACCTGGATTTTTTTCCTCTGCATACCTTACTGTATCCACTGTTGCCTCTTTCAAAACTCCAGTACTGGGGAAATGAAGCCTTCTAATACACTAATGTTCCCTTTACATACCTACAGATCCTTGGCCAGGATTCTGTCAAAACTTGTCCTCAATTTTGCCTCACAGATAATTTTTCTTTCAGATCAGCAAATTTATATGAAAAACTGTTTCTGAGAGAACACTTGCATTTTGAAAATTGCACCTTGGCTTAGCCAAAGCTGAACAATTTGCATTGATTTACTAGCACTACCTATCCTAAATCTAAACCGATATCGCATAACCCATTTGCTTCCTAATAATCCTACATTCTCTATTTCCCTCTTGTACCTGCTGTGGCATCTACCTTTATTTTTTATAAAATTATGTATTGACTCCTACTATCACTTGTGACCCTGATCACTTAGCATCAGCACTGTTCTTTGCCTGCAACTGTATGTCTACACTTTTGTAGATCACTCTGGATGAGACTATGTGCTAAATGCCTAAAGTGTTCATGTAAATTTATGAGTTAAAGAGAAATTATCTTTGAATCCAGGCTTTCATCTCTTTCTACACCTGTGCCCTGTCTGTACCACTGTCCCTCTGTCCCTTTCCTTTCCACCAGCCATCAGCATCGACCTGTCCACATTCATCCCTGACCCCTTGCAAGTGAAATAATCGACCAGTCACAATCACTCACCAGGTTCAAGTGGGGGTTGTTAAGGGATGGCTTTCTCCAGCTCAGAGCTGCCTCGCCTGTTTGGGCTGAGGCTCTGAGACGGTGCCATGTACTGTAATTGATACTGATCTTGAACATTGTCTTTAACGAACAATAACGAAATTGCAGCCTAGCAGTCAAATTCTTTGAAAGTATTTGAAATATGTGCTTGTCTAGAATGTTAGCAAGGCTAAACAAATCTGTCGTTCAAATGCTTCCATTCAGAATATTTTCAAAAACATCACCTAAATAAAAATAAAACCGCCAAATCAACCACTAGCTGGGACGCCCCACCCGGCACCAATATTTTCAGCAAACATTACAACGCATTCACACTTCAGAAAAGTCTATTGATAGCTAGATTCATGATGATACTTTGATACACATAAGGCACCCAAAAACGTAGTCAATTTGTGCATGTTGCAGTCTTCACATGTCATCAGTAGTTCACAGAAGAAAGTAGGACATTTGCCTCTTGTGCTAAATGCTGGATTCCACTTAAAACCTGCTATGTTCTCCTTGACCTTTCTTGCTTTTGCTTTTATGCAAAACCTGAAGAGTCAGGCTGTCTCCATACTAGCAAGCCATACGGGGAGCAAATGCACTTGTTTACTTCCAGAAAATTATGTGAGGTATTACGTACAGCAACCTGAGTGTTCTGCAGTAATGATGTTCTGAGGCCATCAGGTGCACTTAAGCATTAGTGAGATAATGAGACCAAATGTTTCGAAGCACTAACCAGTATATTGGCTCATTTAGGAGCCAGGTAGGTATTTGTTTATTTTATATCCATCCATTCATTATCTATATTGACTTATTCCTGATCAGGGTCACAGAGGGTGCTGGAGCCTATTCCAGGGTGCATTGAGTGAGAGGCAGGAATACACTCTGGACAGGCCGCCAATCTATCTCAGGGCGCACACACCATTCACTCACTATTCACTCACTCATACCAATGAGCAATTTAGAGTCTCTAATTAGCCTACCTGCATGTCTTTGCACTGTGGGAGGAAACTGGGGAGGAAACCCACACGGATACAGGGAAACCAGGTCGGGATTCAAACCCAGGACCTTCCTTCTGTGAGGCGATGGTGCTACCCACTTTTATTTTAATATATTTTATAACCCATTTATATTCTATATTTTATATACTGAAAATTAATTGGCAAACCTGTTTTTAGAACTTTGTGGAAAGATCCATTGCAGCCAAGATTGAGCTTCCTGTTTGAGCTTCTTTGAAGGAAGCATCATATTTATAAATGTCCTTTTTTTAACTCCACTTTTTCGGTTTTCTGGAGTTATATAAAGTGTGACTGATTTTGCAATAAAAAAACATACGAGGTGTATGATTGGTGATAAAACTAAAATGTAAGTCGCTCTGGATAAAAGCATCTGCTTGGTGATTATAATGTAATGTAAATCTGTCTGAAATGCAGATGAATGGAAACGTACTGGATGGTTTTCTGGCAGCTACGGTGTTTTATGTCTGAGGCAGCGGTGATCAAAATGTCCCTTTTCCTGATTTGCATGCCATTGATATAATTCAGAATGGGATGGTAGCTTTTAAGGTAAAAATGGCCACTTACCCAAGACTGGTCATAGATCAGTGAAGAGCTGGGAGCAATTGATTACCTGGCATGCAGACATGTATTGTTTGTTAACTGAATTTAAAGATTTGGTCGTTGATGAAGAAACAGATGACCATGTTGCTCCCTACATCCATTTAAAAAAGATATTTTGTTATAGGAAAGACCAAAGGCAATGCAAGACTGGCAGATTTGTTTTGACTGATTTCTTAATAAAGAAAAACACAGTATGTGACACATTAATGCAGCCTACCTTTATTTTGAGCAAGACCTACATTGATTGAATAAACATTAAAGTCTTCTTCCTGAAGTGTGTGGAGATATGGGTATCCAGGTCCTCTCCCAGTGTTGTTTGACAAAATTTAAGTCTGGCAGGCTTCCATTAATATTTTAGTTATTTTTTATATCTTCAATATGAACCCAGGAGAAGCAGTACCTCTAGGCCATAATTTCTGGCCACTGAAACAGGTTATTTCTGAGAGCCTGGATCATGTGTCAGATTTTAAGAGATTTGACCAGGAGAGCTGATTTACCAATGAGGTCTTTCAAAAGCATAAGTAAATGCCTTCATATATGAAACATTTCCCTAATTTTTCCATCATGAGCCAACTTGGAAAATGTAAAGTATTCCACTTTTATCAGTAATTTAACCTGTCAAATGTTATCTTTAAGAAATTTATTTATTTACGCATTTTAAATGGTAATAATAATTTGGGACTAAACAAAGCATGTTTCCAGGCATTTAAATTGATATTCCTGCTTAGCGGTGGTAAATGCTTTTACCTCACTGTGATAAGAGTGCCATGGACATATTACTGTGGGTTCTTTGCACAGTGAAAGAAAGGTCTTATTTTTTTGTTATTTTTATGGAACAGAATTGACAAGAATGGAAGGTGATTTATCCCTCAAGGGGATATTCAATTGCCACCAAAGAAATTCAAATCTATAAAACACAAAAGACGACAATACGGGGGGGGGAAAGAGTAAAAAACTGAAACACACCAATAACTACAAGCACCACACACTCACACACACACGCACTCTCTCTCTCTCTCTCTCTCTCTCTCACACACACACACACACACACACTCGTGCAGACACAACATTGCAAGCACATGAAGTCACAGACCCTCACACACACTCTAATATTGGCAACCCAAATGATCTACTTTTAATGCAGTTAACAGAAAATGATAAAATGTTCCGTAAATAATACATTTAGAATAATGATTTTGCTAAATTGTGTTCAATGTATTCATTTTGAATATCCTTCCCTAGGTGGGAGGCAGGCTTGTAAGAGACCTTCTCAGTAATCAAGCTTGTAGAGGTTGTTATTTTCCCAGGAGCTCAATGCCTAAAAACAATCTGAGCTTACCTTCCCATTCTGAGCCTAAGTGTGTTTTAAACAACAAAAGGAAGGGTGCTCAGGCATTAGATTTATGATTATAGGTAGTTATGACTCTTCCATTCTAAATGCATAGAGAAGATTTCTTTCCATCTTTAAGCTGCAAGCTGTTTGTCAAAGTTGCAAAAAACTAGACAAATAACTAGGATGGATGGGAAACAAGCTAAATCCATATTCTACAGCTACAGTAGTGAGCTTATTTTAAGATATGTCAAGTGGAATTGATCAAAAGCTGTGGCACCAATCTGCGGTTTGCTCAAAAAGGAATGATACTGATGATACTTTTATGACATAAATACGCATATTATCATACAAAACTTCCTTAAAAATCACTGACTGCCGGGTAAATAACACTATAGCTTTAGAAAAACCTCTCAGTTTATTGTTCTTGGTTTACTGTTCCTGTTAGAAAGTGCTACTGAAGAAGCAGTTACTGCTGCCAAAAAGAGAGAGCACTGAAGTAACACAGATGAGTAACTTGGTACAGTTTAAGCATCGGTGAGATCATACTGCATCTGCAGTCAGTTGCCTGTGAATGGTAACTTTCAAGTAGGGCATGTGTGTCTTTGGAGTTTCATGAAGCTGGTTTGATCATTTTGCAAAATGGAAGGATGTCGGGTTGGGTTGTTGGATCTGCAAACTAGAGTGTGAACTTCGGAGGGCTTCTCTAAGAGAATAAGATTTTTAAAAATACTGAAATGGTCTTAAGTAGACATTCACGGTAGTCAAAAATCAAAAAATTGCTCTTATGGAACTGACTAGCAAATCACAGAAGTTTGTATTATTTTGAAATTACAGTAGTCAGGCAATTTAGATAATTTGATTAAATAGATTTGATTATTTCAAATGCATAAATAAATGGTTTGATGATAAAACTGATTAACGTATATATGTAATTAAGCATAGTGGGGATGTCACTGTTAACAACATGAAATGTGTCACAGTGCAGCAGAAGTTGTGTCTCACTGCTGCCTGCATTGAAATGCGCAGGCACGCACTGGTGCTGTGAACATACACCATAAAGGGTTTCTGCGTAACAAAAGCTTTGTGAGTCGGTTTTCAATGGCGCGTGTTGCTGCCTGGCGGTCTTCCATTTTTTCATGCAAAATACCACAGAGCATGAGAAGCATTATGTAAAATTCCTCGACTGAACAGATTCTCTCTCGCTCTCTCTCTCTCAAACCTTCTTTCACACACACACACACACACACACACACACACACACACACACACACACACAGGCATAGTCTTTTCTTTTTTAGGAAAGTGTAGATTTTTATGCATGTGGTTTTGAAGTGATAATAGTATGATTTGTGTAAATGCTTTCATTCGATGGCATTACACTTTTAATCCTCCCCTGCTTTATCCCTTCTGACCTACTGCAAGGCTGCCACACGCATCAAATATTTATGCCTCTGCATCTAGAGTGATAAATCATTAAGCAGAGAGCCCGGGCCAAGATTTCTCAATCTTATTCGGCCAGTGGCACACATTATCATATATTGCATGGCATTTTTTTACACAAATTACATTGAAAAGTTTAGTTAAAGTGCTGCTGAGGCAAAAACTTAAGTGAAAATTACTCTTTGATGATCCTTAAAATTGTACGCACCGAAGACGTAAAGTCAATGACCTTAAATTGGCCGAAGTGTAATTTTTTTCTGGATGGATTGCACATCTCATATCCAAGGCATTACTGGAGCTGTGTTTCTGTTTCTTTAATGATGCTTCTAAGCCAGTTCTGTTGAAGCAGCGCAGTGAGAGTAGAGGTTGGTATGTGTAGGTTTAAGTGGAAATAATCAACTTAGAAAAGAAACCCATGGAAGTAATAACAAAGATTGATATTCACAGCCAGGTTTAACAAAGTGGCACACTGTGTGGTACTTGTCCCAAGCTCAATCAATTTAGAAATCTCATGTAAATTAAATGAAATATAATCTAATTAGAGTGCCTGGAGATGACAGATCTCTAATCAGGTTTCAAAAATGTGTCTGTAATAGCATTGAGTGACAAACTAGGGTAAATGAAAAATAGATTATTCTTGCAGTGCTGTGCCCACTGCAAAAAAAATAAAAAATTTGCAAGGATTTTGGTGGAGTTAATGACTTAACTGAACATATAAATAACAATTTCATAAGCATACTGAAAATCAGTATGCATACTGAAAATCTACTTAAATAATGCCTTGAAATAACTAGTAAAATGTGAAGACTTCCTCAAAGCTATGGTAACTTTACGTAGGTTTAATATTACCAGTGATCCACAGCAGACACCCACAATTCAAGGGAATATGTTCTGGGGATTCCAGTAACCAGGAAAAACATTTGAGAGAGAGAGAGAGATAGTGTAGATAGTAATTATACACATTTTCCAATTCATTATTGATGTGGTGAAGTTATATATGGGGGGAGGGGCAGATTCACAATGCATTGGCTTCCCTTCCCATTTGTCAACCATAGTCAGGAGTAGATTTGGACCAGGACCTCCAGAGACACTGAGTGGGAGGAAGATTTAAAAAA